>NC_056741.1:1941543815-1941821315 GCF_019279795.1 Protopterus annectens
AAACTTGTGTTTTTATGGCAAGTTAGTTACATATAATTGAAGAGTGATGTTACAAAATAATGACAGGCATTACTGTTTCAGACTACATAACCTTCAGACAATTCCCGCTACTGCAAACCCCTCACCCTACCAACTTTCTCAGTATGTAAGGGCGATATTTACAATACATGCCTATCATTGTGCCTTTGTTCCACTTTTATTTCTGCCCTTGTCCAGACATCTTGCTGTCAGAGGTTGGGAGTTATGGGTGTGGGCACAGAGTGCATTCAGCTTTGCAGGCATGTCCATTATATGTAAAAGCAAACATAAGAAAAAAGGATTATTGAGAATGACCACTGGCAACAGTACCGAAAAGCACTTATACTCACAAAAGCCTTGGCACCTCTGCTACACATCCGTCAAGATTTCACTGATATGTGTAGTATATTCCACATAGCACTGTGACTTCCAGGTATGTCAGTGGCAGAGCAGTGGGTGTCACTGACATGCATAACAGTTAGCACGGCAGTTATCTGCACATGTCCCTGTCAAAGTCAGCACTGTTCCTAGGGCACTACAAGACGACTGCCAGGAGAATGAGCTTGCCAGATCCAGACAGTATTAACCACACATACACATAGCTCATTGACCCCTGCATATTGTGGACAGGCAACATGTTTTCATGTGTATTGATACAGCCCTGCCAATGTGTGCTATGCTGCTATTTCCTTGCAAACATACATGTTACTGCATTTATGTGGGTATATGGGAGGGCACACCTGTCAACTGTACATATTTGCACAGACTATGCTGATATTTGCTTTAAGTTTTGGTTCTATTTACCATACTATTGTGCCCTGTCTTGGGGACTAGAGGCATATCAGTAAAGGGCCCAGGTCAGATTGTACTGGCATACATTTGAGTTTCAGACTTCTTACTCTTCATAGCCTTACTGCAACTATGGTTCCTGCTCTGCTATCACTGTGTGAGTCTGTAGGGGGGTAATTCAACATTGCCACCATTTGTGTGCCTTTACCAGACATTTCTCTGTGGTTTTCTACAGCTGACTTGCTGTGTGGGTGTGAGGGGTGGGTATTGGACCCCCACCCATGCCTATGACCTATGACCCCCAGTTAGTTGCCCCCACACATATACTGCAGTGGGATTTGCCACCTTGGATACTACTACATAGTGTGTAGAGGTGGGTTTTGGCCAGACATTTCCTGGTGTCCCACAGAGCTGTCAGTTGTGTGCTGCTATCCCAGTAGGCCACCCCATTCCCTTGCATGCATGTAGCATTACCATAGATATTATAGCAAAACATACTAATCTATTCATTTATTGTTAAGAAGACTGACTTACCTTGTGCTTGCAATAGTTGTGAGGACGGTGCTTGAGGGCCACCTATGTCAGATGCACACAGTGCACTGACTATACATGGTAATTTACAGGTAATGTAATCCATTTTACTGTGTGTGTGAGTCAGAGAGGGGTGTCAGTCCCTGGGATCTCTACAGTGTCGGTGTGTGTGCTATGCGTTGCCTCTTTGCCAAGGCCTGAGTATACTGGGCATGCCTCCATCTGCCTACAGGAGCAGGCTCAGAGGTCTCCTCCTGTGAGTCCCTCTGTGCTTGTGGGGACATTGACAATGGCGGCAGATATTTCCACAGGATCATATTGTGTAGCATGGCAAATACTATGAACATGTATGCACATGTCGCTGGAGACTACTGCAAGGCTCTACCAGGTATGTCAAGGCAGCAGAACCGTGACTTCAGCATCCCAAGCACACTCTCTATAATGATCCTGGTTTGTGCGTGTGCCTCATTATGGCGTTCTTGTTTGGGTGTGTGTGCATTTCTGATGGGTGTCATCATCCATGGCTCCAGTGCATAGCCAGCATCCCCCACCATATGGCCATACAGGATGACCTCACTGGCAGATGCCTGGTACAGCTGTAATGAATGCCAGATGTGGGAGTCATGATAGCTTCCAGGACTGCCAGTACACACATTCACGATAATGCCCTGGTCATTACACACAACCTGGCATTTGATGGAGGGGAAGCCCTTGAGGTTTATGTAGTCCCTACCTATTCACCGGGTGGTGCTTTGATGTGGATGTACATAGTCTATGGAACCCAGTACCTCCGGGTATTCTGCTACATGGTGGAACAGATGCATATTGCTGGTCCTCTCCTCACAGGTGTTGGGGAAGTAAATGTGCTCACTGGCATGTGGTAGCATGGCATCCAGGAACTGGTGGAATACCCTGGATGCAGATGCCTGTGAGACCCCATGATGTCCCCAGTAGGTCTTTGGAAAGTACCTGTAGCTAGAATTCATAAGGCTACACATGCCTCTGTATCCACTGGGATGGGTTCCCATCTGTTGGTTCTAGGTCTGGGTTGAGGCTGGCACAGCTCGATGATTTGCTGAAGTATGTCTCTGTCCACCCTGTAGTGCTCTACTATCTCCAGATCATGTAGCCCCTGGTAAGTTTCCCTGGGTCTGAGCACTCTTTTCCTCCTCCTTGGTCTGTGGTGGTTGTCAGCATTATCCTCCTCTTCACTGTCAGCCTCTAGCATGTACTGATGAATCAAAGCAATGGCAGCCCCTAACATTTTTCCAATTAAAATTCCCCCACATGTATATACCAATGGTGCAGAGTTTGTGGGAAAAACAAACTGTAAGGTGTTTTCATACTTTATACTGTTGTGCTGCAGATGCTGCCTGTATGATTGGCTGATTATGATGCATTCCACCGGACAGCTATGTTATTTGTACTTGATTGCTTTAATACTGCTATTTTCCTTTTCTTTTCTTTTTCCCCTTCCCATTTGCTCCCCTTTTAATCCCCAAGGTGTGCTGCGCAAACCCAGTGCCCAAATGTAAACAGTCGTGCTATTTCCATTTTTTTTTTGTTTTAGACCGGGTGAGCACCACACAAGCCTATTTAGCTTATGTAAACAGTAAGAAATAGCTTTCCTCTGGGCCTGAACATGTTTCTCGGTTCATGGAATAAGTCACTGCAGCCTCAGACACACACCCTTGCTTAGCTGTGATTAGCTAAGCTTATCTCTGCACCTTAGGGCTCCAATGTGCTTACAACATGTCTTACACACACCCTTTTCATATCTGTTGCTCCTCCTAGTTACACCTTAATGCTACAACACCCACACGGTTAGGTGCAGTTTGGGACTTAGAAGTTTTTTGTGATTCCATAAATTTCCCCTTATTTGCATACCCCACTGCCTTAGTCCATACTTACTGCACTGACACAGAGCCTTTCCCCTTGACAACCACTGTTCCCTGGTATTGTTTTCATTCTGCATGCCATAGACTATAATGGCAAAATGCATATTTCCCTTAAAATTGAGTTTTCACCTTTTTTTTTATATATTTCCGCCCAATCCCATTTGCGTGCCGCTGCCCTATGCTTAAACTGTCGAGATTGGCCAAAAAAAAAGTTTGTATTTTATAAAAAATAAACAGTTTTCCATGCCAATGGCCATATATTTGGCCATTGGCATGCCTAACCACTGTATGTAATACATGCTTTTTTGTGAGCTGTCATGCCAACATTTTGTTATTTGCAGAAATGTATTTGGTTAGTAACCAAATACATTTCTGCAAATAACACTGTTCTTGCTGTGCCCCCCACACCCCTCCTAACTATATATATCAACTCCAGGGTCGCACAACATTGGGGAGGGGGGCAAATCTGCCTGTCGACCATATGAATTGTCGACCAAATAACTGTCGATCAAATGAACTGTCGACCATGTGAAGGGGACCCATATATATATATATATATATATATATATATATATATATATATATATATAATTTTTAATGACTGAGCTCTCAAGGCTCATATAAGCAAAATAGGTTTTCAAACAACTTTACTAGTAGCTTTTTAATAGGCAAGGGGTATGAGATTATATGATTTCAGGCTCTAACACCCTTCTTGAAGATCAAACTCAACCTAAAAAATCGCAGTGACCAGTGAACTGCAAAACATTAATTAGTGAATACTTTGTAAAATGCTAATATTATATTTTAAAAGTTCAGGATATGATTGTCCATGTTGCACTGCTTTAAAATCTCATGTTCCGTCATTACCTTTGTTCAGGTCTCAGACTGGTAATGTAAATTAAGCTTATTTTAAAAAAAACTTAATGCTTTGATTTCAAAATAACTATTAGAACTTCCATTGTAATTAATAAGGCATAGCAGAGGCACCTAAACTGTACCACAATATCTCTAAATTGTATGCTCATGAATCGAAGACTGAGCATGCAAGTTGATTTACTTTAATAAGACTATTAATGTAATATGTACTTCAAAATAAAAGGCAATGATTGCTAAACTGAAATCTAAACATCTCTATTGTGTATTGTCTCTCCTATGATATATGAAAAAGAGAATGACAAGAAGTGTGTGCCTGTCATCTAGTGTGATGCCCCTACCTTAACAATTTCATTTCAGTTTTTATGAGACATAAGGGATGATGAATATCAATAAAGTCTCAGCTGGATCAAAATTAAATCGAAAATAAATACTAAAATTGCATAAAATCACAACTGTATCTGGCATGTTCATTGATGCATGGACTAAAGGCAGCTTGCCTGAAGTGATTACATTTTAACTTGTCTTAAGGCAGTCTGCTATAGAAATTAATGAACAGAGTATCATAGTATGCATTTACTCGATGATCTTATGTATGTCTGTCATGTGAAGCTCCTACTGGTGAAAAAATGCTACTTAAAACTTCACTTTTAAAGAAGTTTGAAGTAAAGACACAGCAGAGATGTAAACTAAGCCCTGCAGAATGCTTGTAAGCCAGCAAATAGACTCCTTTAGTCACAAAGGCTGCCACTTTTTGAGGTGTATAACTTGCAAAGATGCATGTGCATTTGAATCAGAGCTAACAAACTTCAATAAAAAAGATAGCTGTTTCTTGTCACCAATACATTGTCAGAAAGTGCTGTCTTTGTTCTGCTGATGGCACACGTTGACTGTAGTGACTAATGATCAACCCAGGTTCATCAAGAATAACATTCTTATGCGGCAATTAGTTACAGCCCACAGGTTAACAAGGAAGGAAAAATTACAGGAAGACATAGCATTTTTTGCTAAATTATACATTAATAGGGTTAACAAATTAGATATTACTGGAAAATGTATTAAACATGTGTCACAGCATAGATCTGATAACTTTAGTCCTATTTTGTCCCCACAAGGTATTACTAGTACAATCACACAAAGCTTCACAGAAGAGAATGTTATCTTGTACATAGTGTTGATTCTATGAATATCAGGCAGGTTCTTGCTAATAACGGAAACATTTTGAAAGGTCATGTTGATGTTTCATACAGTAACATCAGCTACAAGATTTTCATATAAAAAGCAAATAAAATCAAACCTTTGTTAGAGAAGGATAGTGACATCTTTTGGAAGAAAGCTCCTTTGATACATAAACCACTGGTTACTTTCCCAAGTGACGTATGTAAGCCAACTACAACCATTTTTTCCACTGTCACACATGGGGTGAAAGTGTCACTTCAACAGTGTAAATCATCTACAGCCAAGGTTCACACCTCTGGGTTTCTACCCCTGCCGTGATTGATATTCCATGCACAGCCTCATGTGCACACTTACACTGGAGGCTAATTTAAAATGTCCAGCTCACTGTCTTTGGAATGCGGGAGGTAACTGGACCACCCAATGAAAACCCACATGAACACAGGGAAAAGATGCAGACTCTGCACAGAAGGCACCACAGCCACGATTCAAACCCAAGACCCTCTTGTTATGAAGTGACAATGCTATCCACTGAGCCATTGTGCCACCCATATTATAGGTTTATTTTCACAGCTTCATCTGAGAAAGTGGAAGGTTTAACACAATTATTACTTTTAATAAGGGAGTGGTATGTATTTCTAAAGGGGTAGCATGCCTTGTATTGTTTCAAACCCATAATGTTTTTCATGTAGGTAGTATGGACAGACATTTAAATCAGCATATTTACAAACAAAGCAATGCAATTTATAAAAAGAAAAATTACCATGCTTGTTTTAAAGACTCATTAGTATGTGAGTCTTTTAAAGTTTCCTTATTTTGTGTTTCACAGCGTAGCTATGAGTCTTAGGGTAGGCATTGGCAAACAGGCAGGAAAGCAAATTCGAATAAATGCACAGAGTTTTCCAGGACTCAGTTTTTGAAACTAGCATTGCAAGGCTTCAGTGCCTTCTACACATTTACACCTGCAACAGCACAGACAGGGACTAAAGGTGGAGGTGTCTTGATCTACATTAATAATAATCATACCTCTAGATTGATTAAACAGGATGATGCACTGGAGTTCCTCCACATCCAGATTACCATATACCAAGTCCCATACCATATCCTAGCAAGCTATAGGCCACCTTGTATGCCCCATGAAACCTATAGCTTATACTTAGACCTATTGAAGATACTGACTATTCAGCAAAATGCCATACTCATGGGGGACTTTAATTCTCCCTCTATAAACTGGGAATCCCTACATGAGTCCAAATTTGCAGGCACAAAGATTCCTACACTTAATACACAGAAACACCCTGGACCAGTTAGTGCAGACAGCTACTAGAGATACAAACATGGCTGGAAAAATGCTACACCCCCCCATGACACCTCCTCTTTGGTAAGTAGTCTCCCTTGAAATAAGTATCAGTGCTGTAATCCCAGAAAACCCTGTAACAGTTAGATCATGCTCCAAGGCAAACTACCTTTTATTAAATGATAACCTATCAAAATTTCAAGCCCCTCCAAACCCTGATAACATAGCAGCCTATATGGAATCATTCATAGAAGCTCTGTACAACCATGCCAATAACTTTATAGAGGCTGCTGTTCCAGAAGTAAGCCCAAAACTAACACAAAAAAACAAACCACCCTAGCGGAATCCAAAATTAAGCAAGCTGTACAAGATCAGAAAAAAAGTCTTATCTAAAATTAGCAAGAGTTAACACCAAAAAAGATAAAAACGCTCTTGGATAGATTGAATAGGTTCATAGGTTCATAGGTAGACAACTAAGAAACCTAATTAAGTCCAACAAAGCAAATTTTGAGGTAAAGATAGTATCCCAGGCCAAGGATAACCATAAGACCCTCTTTAGCTATGTCTGAAATGTCAAAGGCAATGCACAACAGTGCCAAATTGATGGTAATAAGAGCCATGTTCATAGAACCGGAAGATATAGGAAATCTTCTGGCTGATAAATGCAGCTCTAACTTAACCCTCCTTTTGCCCTCAGCCACCACTCCCCCAGAAATACCATCTAATGTAATCCCTCAAACTAATGGTAGGGAGCAGGTCTTAGATATGCTCTCTAAGGCTAAGAATACAGCTTCAGTGGGCCCCAATGATATCTCAGGATGATGCCTAAATAGCCTGAAATATGACCCATTCGGGCTACTTGTGTCACTTTTCAGCCATAGCCTCCACTCCGGCTTCATGCCACAGAAATGGAAGGCTGCAATGGTCATCTCTCTGCACAAGGGCGGACCATCAATGGATCACAGGAACTACAAATCCATTAGTCTGACTAGTCTCACATGCAATGCCATGGAAAGAACTCTCATGGAAATGATTAACAGTGATATAGGAAACTTACAGACACTGGATTCAACCCAGTTTGGTTTCATCAAAGGAAGGACATGCCTACTGAATCTGGTGAACTTCTTTGAGAATTTCATCAAGGCAATGAATGAGAACAAAATGATGCATACTGCCTACGTTAACCAAGCCAGGGCATTTGATAAAATACCCCACTCTGGCATTGTAAATAAACTCCAAGAATTAGGCACAATCCCTATGCAGCTCACTGAGTAGCCAACTGGCGTACAGACAGGACCCAGGATTTTAGGATTGGAGAGACCACCTCCACAGAGGCTGGATACCAGTGGAGTCCCCCAGGGCTCTCTGCTGGGTCCATTCCTCTTTGGTATTTATTTTTCAGAAGTCAAGGCTAGTGTCAAGGACCTCTGGCTTACCAAGTTTGCAGATGATCGCAAGCTAGTAGCTATCATAGAAACCCCTCAAGATACTAGCATCTTACAGGAAGGTCTAACACAGACAAATGACTGGTGCCAGCGCCTTGGCTTCAAACTCAATACCAAGAAATGCATAATAGTATCTTTTGAAATGTTAGCCACCCAGGGAAACTACCTCATTGATAAAACAGAAAGATTTTAAATGTTCGAAAGACCACTAAATCAAACCACACATCATCGTGATAAAATGAACTCATCATATTGCATTAGTTGGACTACTAGTAAAAGAACTATACGTTCATCGGCAGAATGGAAGATGTCAATTAGTATAATAATCCATTTGAATTGTACAATTTGATTGCATATTATTTACTGTCACATATGAGGTGAATGCAATTTTGAGCTTTGTGCAGCACTTTTATTTTATATGGATATGTGGCATGGGAATTTCTAATTCAATGTTTAGTTTCATTGTTCATTGGGTTATGATGACATCTGAGATGTTGGCCAACTAATGCAATTTGATGAGTTCAGATTCGACGTTCACATTTGATGTTTCAATTGTTCGATCCTTTCATCTCAATGATGTGTGGTTCAATATAGTGGTCATTCAATCATTTAAAATAGATTCAATAACACACCCCTAAAAGTAGACAGAGTACTCTGGGATTTGGGGATTCCTATAGACATGGCTTTCGATCAATATGTGTCTAAGGTTGTAAGAAAATCATTCTACATCACTCAACTTATAAGAAAGAGCATGATATCTAGATCCAGGGAAGTCATCAAGACACTGTACTAAGCCATCAGCAGACCCATCATTAAGCATAACATCCCCTTTGGTATGTATCTGATAGGCACATACGACAACTGGAGCATCCACTTAGGTTCCTTACAAAAAGAATAACAGGGCATAAACACAATGCCCTATGGAGATGGCCTCAAAGGGTCTATATTAGTTTGCCGAAGTCACTCTTCAGCGGACACACATTCATTGACTCATATTCAGTGAAAATCACTTCTGTGATTTGCTGAATACTTCCAGGGCAAATAAATACTTTACCTACAGCACAATGGACCCAAATCTAGCTAAATATAACCCATCCAAGAGAGGGGCTTCACCACCCACACCGTCCGATGTGGGGAGCTGCATCCCCCCCACACTATATATACCAACTCTGAGATTGCAGTACAGTGGAGAAAAAGGTAAGGTTGTGCTGCAGGGCAAGTATTTCCTTTCCCTGGGAGTATTCATTGAATCACAGAAGTGATTTTCACTGAATACGGGTCGACGAATGTGTGTCCACTGAAAAGTGACTTTGGTGAACTAATATAGACCTGCCTCAAAGCCCTGTCTCTATACTCTAAGACACACAGAAGAACGTGACCTCCCAGGCAGGCGAGAACAAAATCCAAGTGTTAAATCTTGTAAATAGTGAAAGATAAATCCAAAATGATGTAAAAAGTAACGCTTTTATTCACAATAAAATCAGCGTTTTCGCCGTAGTACCACCACAGCTTCATCAGCATAGAACATCTTTTTTTAAAAAAAACGCCAATTTTAAATAAGTAAATACAATGACGTAAATCAAAGTATCTCACATTTAAAAAGCCAGTACTTCCAAATGCGCTGTAACATTTACTTTAATATTACTAACATTTAATGTCAAAATATCAGGGAAACTTTCCACAGATCCACAACCATATATATATAAATAGCCAGTCCTCTTTAGGAACATGGATTATAAAATAGCATGACTATGTTGCTATGACTAATATCAGTAAATGTCTTAACATATGCCCAATATTGTATTAAAAGCTACCTAATTAACTAAATGTTTAGTGAATGTTCAGTAATGAAAAGAAAATATATAGTGAATACTTAAAAGTCTTAAAAAATTTTTTATCCAATTAAAAAAGGAGAACCCCAAAAATCAAAGTTCGCAAAAATGTACTATGTGCAATATTCATGTTATTAACATACGATGGGGGACATCCTATTGAATTTTAATCTTTTTTCTCAAGAAATTTCTCATTTTCAGCATGCAATTAATATTGCAGCTTTCATTAAGTCCTGGAAAGCTGAACGCGTTCAAACTAATCTGCCATTCCAATTCGCGGACTTCTAATAAAATATTAACCGGTCCTGCTCTTAAAGTGTGTGGTATAGAATCTATAGCTGTAAAATTAAAGCTGTGTCCTACATGTTTCTCACAATGTTTAGCTAGGGCATTATCGCATTTCTTTATTCTTATTGCGTATAAATGTTCATATATCCTATCTCGAAATTTGCGATCAGTTTTACCTACGTAGTAGGCTTCACAGCAATTACATCTTGCTAGATACACTATAGACTTGGAAATACAATTCAAATTACAGTTGATGTAGTAATTATGCCCACCTATCTGAAAAGTACTACAATTGTTAACATAGTGACAATATTTACAAAACCCACACTGTTTACATCCCTTCATTTTATTACTGTTGTTGGAGTTGTTGTTACTTTCAAGAATAGACTGTCTCTATACTCTGTTTCTTACAGACTTCTGAGAGGTGATTTCTATGTGGGATACAAGGCATCTTTGGATCTCACTTGGATGGACCTTGTGCATATTCACAAAATGAACAGCACCAGTACTAGAGCTAAGGATTTAAACTTTGCCTGCAACTTAAATAAAACATGTTGGAGGGACAAGTATGTATCTCAGAGAATCCTCCTTCTCTAGAATAGGCTTCCCAGCCATGTGAAGCAGAGTCCTTCTCTAACTCTATTTAAGTCCAGCCTGGGCCAGTGGATGGGAAAATGGAAAATCATCCTGGTCTGACACCTTTGTCTCTGATGGACAAAGGCAGCAATCAAGTCATGCCCTAACATACACCCTCTTAAAATAACTTCTAAGGCACAATAGCTCGTGGCATACATTGGAGCTGCATGGCTAAGCTTATAAAGGCCCCAGCAATCATTAGCCTATTATATACCTATGAACCTATAACCTCTAAATTATGATGTGCACGATTTTTACATACAAAATATAATATATGAAGTGATTGAATATTTGTCCTTTTTTAATGCTCTTATAGCTATTTCTGCATATTTTTTAATAAGGTGTGAGATGACTGGATGTTTTAGAAAACATTATTAATGTTCTGTTATTTAAACTGGAGAGTATAACATGGCTGTAGTCTGATAAAGTGTAACACAGCAATGGATGAAAGCACTCAGCTACTACTTTTTTTAATTCTTTGACTACTTTTCCAGCTTGTTGTTTCATGGTTTTGAAACCTATTGATTATAGAAAATTAGGTGCATTATTATTGCTTATTGTTAAAATGACAGCCTACCTAAAGCATCATATCTTACAAAGCTGAATATTGTATCTCATTGCTAACCACAATGGGCAAACTTGGAAATTGGGGCTACCTATGTCTTGTGCCTGACCTCCATGTTGGTTAGACAGGCAGAGGTAGCCATTCAGTGCTGTACCTGGCACAGCACCAGTTGGTGGTGTACAAGAGGAAGCCTAACCTAATTTTG
Source organism: Protopterus annectens (assembly GCF_019279795.1). Classification (NCBI taxonomy): domain Eukaryota; kingdom Metazoa; phylum Chordata; order Ceratodontiformes; family Protopteridae; genus Protopterus; species Protopterus annectens. The sequence continues at coordinate 1,941,555,369 of NC_056741.1, forward strand.
ATGCATCTTCCCTGTTGACTGCACCCACAGTGGAAGAAAGCAAGCAGCAACCACAGAAATGGCCTTCCTCGCTATTGTAGAGGCAGACCACCCCATGGAGGCAATGAGGAGCACCCATGTGTCTGTCCAAAGCATCAATCAGCTGGACATTTCCTCTATATATGTCATCATGCATGCCAAGTAATAGACCAGTTACCTTTACCATGGCAGCAGGGACATGTGCCTGGATGACAACCATACATATTCATTGAGTAATCACAGTTGTGACATCTATTTCATACAATGAATAGAAACCATGGCAGTGATGGCCACTGGCCTACAATTGTGCAGATCAAGGTAAAACAAAGTTTGTGGCATGTATCAGTTTAAAGGATTTGAGGCAGATGCAGAAGTACCATGAGCTTGATGCAACCAATCAAGTCCTTGCTTCACTAAAGAATATGTGACAGATTGCAGTTTTTCAGAGTTGTAACTTCCTTACTGAAGGAAGTATAAAAAAAAAGGCAAGACAATGACATTGGCTCATAACAGTGAGCAGATCTGTTTGCCAGAGCAAGAAAGTTAGGCCCACCCAGCTGTGAGCTTCTTGAGTGCCTAATGCCAGTTGCATTCTTCATCCCACCACAGGTGCTTTGAAATGAGGAAGTTTTGACCAGTTATGATTTCTTGTGTTAAAGTCAGTAGGAAAGATGCAGGATCTTCCCAACAGAAACTACATTTCTACATGTGCTATAGGATCTTCCTTCGTATACTTATGAACATGTATTTTGTCTACTTTACTCTTGGCATTTGTTTTATGTCTGCAGATAAATGGATTCTTGATGCATCTAACCGTGCTCACAGAATCTAGTATTTATTTGATTAACTTTTAACTTTAAACTAGGGACTAGACACATCAGTCACAGTAGATTATCTGATTCAAACGGGTCCTATATCAGCTATAGCATGGGAATACAGATGACAGAAGAGTAAGCAATTATATTTCAGTTTTTAGGATAGTGTTTATTATTGCAAGTAGTACACAGTAAAGAAATTTTCAAAATAGTATTTCCAGATCATTTAAACCAGAATTTCACATTGCAGTAGTACATGAAGACACACACACTCCTAATTTTCTATACTGAAAGCATGGAATGTTGGCCATAGAATGCTTTCCATGGAATGCAGGATAGTTTCCTGTGAGACAGTTTCCCTGTCTGTGCCTGCTGTGTTTTTTTTTCTTTTTTGTTAAGATTTTGGTAATCTTGTTTGGTATGTGTAGTAGAAATTACCTGTGGAGATTTGTTTCTGGTTTTATTTAAACTATTTCTTGCAAACATCTAGTGCAGGGCTGTCTAGCTAGGCCTGTCACATGGCCACACTGATGGCTTTGAGTTTAAAGCCAACTCCCTGTCTGAGTGTATGTTTTCATTTATTCAATACTAGCAGTGCTTGGATACAGTACCATGACTAGCAAGGGGTAGGGCATCTATTGTGCATTTTTATTTTTATTCCAGTTTTTTTAGTAATTTCACTTGGTGCATTTTTGAGAGAATTATCCTTTGAGATTTGTTGTTGGTTTTATGTAAAACATTTTTTTCCAAATATCTAGTACAGAGCTGTCAAGCACCTGGATAGTAGCACAGAGCCTTCTGTATAATGTTGGATCCTTGTTCAAATAGTAGTTAGCATGAGTGGTCACACATATCTGCAGTGATGCAGATATGTTAAGACATGTTTAAGCATCTCGGCATGATGTGCACACCATATACAGCGGGTGAGGTAGGAGGAAGGTACTGTTTAGAGTGCCAAAATCTTATTTTGTTATAAATTCATTAAAGTCCTTTTACAAATAATTTCTTAACTTTAGCCCTGTAACTTTTGTTGTCAATGTGGGTTAGAGCATTGGGTATTTCACAACAAACAGTGTCCTTATAAATGGAAATTATGAATTATACTTATTGTCTCCCTGTGAACTGCGGTGGTGGTGTTGCGGTAGCATTGTTGCCTCACAGTAAGACGTTGTCCTGTTCGATTCTCAGGTAGAGTGTCTTCTGTGTGGAGACATGCATGAATGGGCATACCTTCGTTGAAGGTTGTGCATCAGGGCTGGCAACTCGGCATGTAAAAATCTACTGCCAATCATTAGCGGACCGGATTTCCGCTGTGGCGACCCCTAACCGGGAAAAGCCAAAAGACACAACAACAACTTATTGTCTCCCTGTGTGTAATAGCCTATTCTTTTTTGGTTTGCACTGATTCAATGGAAGGATATTTTTTATTTTAAATTGAGATTAGACCACATTTTACTCCTCTTAAATTTGGTTTAGTTTTTCCTTGTGATTATATTATACTATATATACTTGGCTAACAATATAGCCAACAGACTAGTTTTCTGCTAAACTAAAGTATAATATTATTAATATTGACATGCTGTATTATTTTTAAGATATTGGCATGTAGTTGAGCTAGTTTTCAATTATAGCTATTGGGTACTTTTCATCTTATAATTAATACTGCTAGTGTTTATTTCTTTTTGATTAACTGCTACCTCCTGGTCATAACTATCCCTCTATATAAATAATGGGGAAAACTTTTATTTACTGGTATTTTTTGCACCATTAGATTCATAAAATGTCTATCTTTAAACTGGTGGGTGTTGAATACTTTTTCAGATTTTGTTTTGACATTTCTTGTCATCATACTATTTTGATACCATTTTAAGCTGGTAAGGTAACCAGTGGGTGAACTGTTACATATCAGTTTTATTTACATAATCTAGATCTTGGTGATCAGTTTACCATATACATTTCTGTTTTTACTTCTGTTTTTCTTCTAGTATATATGTTTTAAGTTTAAGTATGGAATAACTGGCATATTTTGCATTCAAGACCTGATGAGCATGGGCTACTTAAATCAGTTTAATGTATATAGGATATATACCAATGAGTTAGACGTGTATCTAAAAATATGAATTTCTTATAAAATGGTATGAAATTACCAAACCTCAAAGCAGACATGCACATACACACACACACACACACACACACACACACACACACACACACACACACACACACACATACACACACACACACACACACACAAACACTTGAATAAGTGGATTTAGACTTTGCATGTCTTACATCATAGGATCATAGGAGGTTACTAGGCTAATGACCCTAGGCCCCTTACAAGCCTAGCCAAGAGTTTATCTCCAAAAAGAAACCTCAGTCAGCATCTGTCACCCCTGTCAATGAGGGACACAGGTGGAACCCCTGGGACAAATTTGTAGTTAACCTATCTGCTCATCGAGGTTGTTCTTGAAGAGGGTCAGGGAGGTACTCTGTTTGACATGTATGGGAAGTCTATTCTAGAGACGGGGCAGCCTCAGGGAGACAAACCTGTCTCTCCAGCAGGTTTTGTTGATGTTGCATATTAGATTCAGGCCTTTTGAGTGGGTAATGTGCGAGGAGTTAGATTTACAGATATGGAAAATCTCTAGTAGGGCAGGGTTAGAGATTGCCTTGCAGGTGAGACACAGATCACTTCTGAGCAACCAGTATGATACTGAGTAGAGTGAAAGTGATTTGAGCCTGTCTGTATAGGTCAGGTATTGAAGGTAATGGATTCTCTTTGTGAGGTATTTCTGTGGCCTTTCCAGTTGGTGCAGATGTTTGAAGAGGTACATACCAAATGGGGCGTTATACTCAATTATTGGTCTAATGAGGAGGAGTATAGAGAGGTAATAACCTCCTTTTTTCTGGATGCAATCCCTTTACCTATCAGATGAACCAAGTAAAAGGCTTTTCTTGACCACTGCTGCTACATGATGGTCGAATGTAAGATTGTTATAAACCTGAATACCCAGGTCTCTCACCGCAGGTTGTGTGTTTAGGGGGTTGCCATTGATGTGGTAATCACTAGGGGACATGTTTTTGCTGAATGGTATGATGACACATTTTTCTGCATTTAGCTTGAGGCCATGACTTTGGCACCAGTCATTAGTTGCTGTGAGACCCTTTTGTAGTATGTTAACATCATTTGGAGAGTCAATGACAGCACCCAACTTACAGTCGTCCCCAAACTTGATCAGCTACAGGCCTTTTGTCTTTGCCTGGACCTCCAAGAAGTAGATGCCAAACAGTAGGGGTCCCAAGGCAGATCCCTGGGGAACTCCACTAGTGACAGGTCTACTATCAAAGGTGGAGGCACCTATTTTGACCTTGAGGGTCCTGTCAGTGAGCCAGTTGGCCACCCACCTAATGAGTTAGGGATTTACACCAAGTTGGGTTAGCTTTTCAATGATGCCTGACTGGGAGATTGTGTCAAAGGCTTTGGCTAAGTCAAGGTAAGCTGTATGTAGTGACTTTCCTTAATCCAGGGCTTTGGTGACAGTCTCAAAGAAGTCAATCAGGTTCAATAGGCAAGATCTGCCCTTAACAAATTCAGACTGGGTGGAGTCAAGTGCTTAGAGAGTTCCTATGTCCTTGTTTATGAGATCCATAATAATACACTCCATGGCTTTACAGATCAGACCTGTCAAGCTAATGAGGTGATAGTTTCCAGGGTCAGTAGCAGCACCACCTTTGTACAAGGGATGACTCTGCTGGGATTAAACCTCTACTTAGGCTGTGGTTGAATAGGGTGCTCAATGGTGAAGCCAGTTCTTGCTGGAGATGGTGCAGAATACAGCCTGGGATACTTTCGGATCCCATGGAAGCTGTGTTCTTTGCCTTAGATAGGTCCTTTAACACTTGCTCTATGTAGATGTGAGGTGCAGAACAAGTATTAGGGATGTTGAAAGGGCCTTTTGGAGGGACAGGGGGTGAAGTTTTTGCTGAAGCTGTCTGCTAGCAGGTTGGCTAAGTCAACAGGATCAGTGTAAGTGATACTGTTAAGTACTAATTTGGAACCTGGGCTTTACCATGGAGGTTCCTGATGTGAATGAAGAAGGCTTTGTGATTTCCTTTTGTTTTGGAGGCTAGTTTTGATTAATAATTGGCTTTGGAGGTTTTCACTAGTGATCTAATTTGCTTGTTGAGCAAAGGATGGAGTCTTTCTAATATGGAATTTGTTCCTTTTTACCCTTATTCAACAGTTTCTTCCTTTTGCTGTAAAGCCTGTTGAAAGAGGATGTCCACCAAACAGGTTTGTGTTTCCTTGAGCAGCAGGTTTTAGTTCTGTTGGTTATGGCTGAGTCCATGCAGTTGTACAGGTGCTTGTATACTGCATTGGCATACTGTTCAGCATAGTTGCCTGCATCCTCTGAGGGGGCAGTGGTGAGAAGCTACAGATACCCTCCCTTAGGAGGTTGTAGTCAGCTTTTGCGAAGTTTTTTAGCATGATTATGGCTGGGGGGAATGGGTGGGATAGCAACTTCGAATGAGACAGTCCAATGATCTGATCTCACCAGGGAAGAACATATTATGGGAGTGGTCCAGCAGTCACCCATATTAGTGATAACCAAGTCCAGAATGTTATCTCTCCTTGTGGGGGATGAGACAAGCTGGTCTAGTGCATTAGAACTGATGAAGTCAAGGAATTAACAAATACAAAAATAAAAACTACAAACTTGAGCCACAGTCTGTGGGACACCAACACTTTAATTTTAAAACTTATTAAAACAAAATCAAAGATGAGCACTTTCATCTCAAAGAGCAAGTTCATCAGATAATTATTTGACATGTCTCACCATTTTTATAACACAATCAATCAATTCCATTCCTTATTTAATGTTAACCCCAAATGTACCCACTCAAATTCCAGTACACTTTTACTTTGCCCTAGTAGTGAATCAAGCAACCTTAATAAACTGTCAAGGAATCATTGAGTGAATGCATTAATGCAGGAATAGTTCACCCAGTCTATGGTGGGGTAGTTGTAGTCACCAAGCATCAGAGTGTTAGGGGGTACCTTGATGGATTCAAGTAGATCAAGGTAAGAGGAATGGGTGTCCTGAGTCATGGGGGGTCTATAGCTGGCTAAAACTTGGATGGGTGTCTTGCCAACTGTCAGTTGCACCTGGAGTAGTTCCAGTGCATCATGCTGGCAAACCAGTCTAGAGGTGTGCCTGTCCTTAATGAAGTTAGAGACTCCACCATTCTTAGTCTTCCCAACCTCATTTTGGGGTCAGAATGTATGGAATGAGGTATAGCGTGGTAAGGCAGATGTGCTCTCTGCAGCCCTGAACGAAGTTTCCATGACCACACAGACATCAGCATCTTCCAGTGCAAGGAGAGCCTCCAGTGAGAGCATTTTCAGGTTAAGGCTCCTAGTATTAAGCTGCATGACCTTCAGTCTGCTTTTTGACAGATCTTTTATGTTGGAAGATTTGTCTTTTTGACATTGCCTAAAAAAGGCACAATGGGAGAGGTGAGAGCCTTGGCCAGGATCTGGAATCCCAGTGGTGACAAGTAGAGGCCATCTCTGGCAAATCATTGAGGCCTGTCAGCCATGTCATCCCAGGTAGGCAGATTCTGGGTCCCCTTGGAATGACACCAAAAACTAAGCCAATTGTTGAAGTCAATTATTTTTTGTTGGTATTGTGGTAACATTCTTGGTGAAGGTAGGCTGCTGCTTATGGCTAGGGTCATACCTGCCTGGGACACATACTCTGAGAGGTCAATCGTGTCTCTCTTCATATAGTCCAGGGAGGTATATCTCAAGTCATTCACACCAACATGGACAATGACAGAGTCATACTTGTCCTTTCTTTGGAGACACTTAAGTCCATGCATTACGTGGCATATTCTGGCACCAGACAGACAACTGACAGTGACCTTCTCTTTGTCCAGCCTAGTGAGGGGGACATTGGTGTGTCTCACAATTGAGTCGAAAATGACTAGCATGTTTAGTTTATTGAAATGCCTTGTGGGCTGTGATGGTTTATTGTTTTGCCTTATGGGCTGTATTTGTGAGACACTGGTGTGTTGTCTGCTGTGTGGGATATATTTTTGGTGTTGTGTGTGGAATGTTTGTGAGTGTGTTTTGGAAGTCTCTGCTCTTTAGGTAAGTTTTTATTGAGGACCTCTACATAAGTGAGTGTACGTCATGCTTGGTTATGTGATGTGAGTGGTGTGGTGTTTGTGCTGACAATCTCCTCTTTATCAGGAGTACTGAATGTGGCATGAGAGAGCATGAATTCTAGGTTACTGATGTAGATGCATTTCTCGCAATTATAAAAATTATATGCTATGAGAAGAGGGCTGTCAGTGAACATGAGGCAGCTGCTACACTGTCTCAATATGTCCATGTCAACGAGGCTGGCAGGAGAAACTAATGGGAATTATCCAGACATAGTGGTGCAGCGGTAGCGTTGTTGCCTCACAGCAAGAGGTTCTCCCATTCGCTAGTGTGCGGGGAGTGCCTTCTGTGTGGAGTCTGCATGTCCTCCCCGCGGGTTGAGTGGCGTTCCGAAAGACATGCGTAAATGGGCGTGCCTTCGTTGAAGGTTGGGCATCGAGCTGGCAACTCGGCACCGTGAAAATCTACTGCCAATCATTAGCGGACCGGAGTTCCGCTGTGGCGACCCCTAACCGGGAAAAGCCGAAAGACAACAACAGTGTCCGAATACTTGGGTGGACTTATGGAGAGAAGGTTTTGATAAGGGTTTGACCACAAGAGTGTAGACCACAAAAACCTTCTTAAATGTAAAGCAACTGGCCTAAAGCAGAAGTGCTAAAACCAAAACTAAGGTCCTTAGAATAACAGATAAATTTAATCAGGCTACTAACAAGCAGTAATAAATGTAGCAGAATGAAAGTACTTGAGCACTTAAGAATGCAGAGCAAAAATAAGGTGATAAAGTAGGAGGAACACAATTACAGTAAAAGCAGCTGAATAAAGTGCAATTTTTTTTTGTTTTGTTGTTTTTTTGTTTTAATTAAGTGGAGAGGAAGGAAGCAGGTGATCGTATAACATGACACCAAAAACTAAGGAACATCCCCAGTTCCATTATGAGGTTACATGGGGTAGTATGTTACTGCATATAAGCAGTGATGTTAATTTGGAGGAAATAAATAAAGGCACCTTCCTGGTGATAGCAGTGAAGGGACTGGTGAAGCATTCTGTGAAGGCACAAAAGAAAATATGAAGGGTTGTAGGTAGAAAGGATAGCAATGTTGGTAAAGGTTTGGAGTCAACTAAATCTCCTTGTCTCAAATCTCCCTTTGACTTTAAACAGAAATGTCATCATCCAGGGGCATCCAGTCCAGTTAAATCCACTAAGTATTGAGCAACATACAGGTGTTGCTGTAGACTGCAGAGTGTGCCATGAAGCATTTGTAATAGGTGAATCCTTCATTGCAGGGCTGCAAGACATAATCTCAAGGTTAAACAAATACAAAGTGACTGCATTTTGCATAAGGGGTTGTCAAAGGAAAAACATATAGGGTGCAATTTAGAAGTTCAATTCCAACAATGTTAAATGCATCTTGGTAATCATTTTTGGAGATAATTATTGATCTAGGTGATTTCAGCAATGAAGACTACCTAAGCGAGGTAAAAAGGATTTTTCAGCTACCCAAGATAGCATCTTAGTGGTCTTTATTGACACCCTTCCCTCACCAAGACTCTTGGGGGTCGGTAATATGTCAGGATAGTATATTGAATAGGGAGCTATCAGAATGGCACAAAGAGGTTAGAGTGATATATCGATGGGAGAGGAATTTTTAAGAACCAGATTTTGTTGTTGTGAATATCAAATTCATCTGTATCATTTGAGTACTAAAATGTTGGGTTCAAACATAATTGTTTTACAACTAGCCTTGAGAAATCTAGCCAGTAAAGTTCAATATATCCATGAGCAGTGCATATAACTTAATCAGCAAGCATGTTGACCTCATATGTAAACTGGTCAGCAATGAAATATACATAGCCATTACAAATGAAACATTGCTGAGCTCCAGTAATCTGCCATTGACTATTCAAGGTTATCACCATAATAGTCATTCTGACATTGTTGAAGGAGAAATACCTCTATATTTTAGGGATGTTTATAATTTAAAATAGTACAATGCTGAACTAATCAAAATTAATGTTTCCCTTGGATATAGTAAATGTAACATAATGGGTTTTTATAGATGCCCCACCCCTATGTTAGAGGGCATTTTGGAATTCTTCAAAAAATGTTTAAAAAGATATATATTATATTATATTATATTATATTATATTATATGCTTGTAACAGTTTCTACATTGGCAAATCGTCTTGTAGACTGTCTGATCATGTTAAGGAGCATTTAGGGGCCATTAGAGCTTTGAATTTTAACAATGCACTTGCCAAACATAGTGTCACATGTTCACATTTTGTTAAATTTGAATTTATTGTTTTGGAACAGATAGATTCCTTCTTTGGAAACTTGAGTTAAGAGAATTGAAATGGCAGCTACAACTTAATGCAGAGGCATCCCCATGGTTTAATGAAGACATGAATATAAAGTGTGCTCTTCATTAGTACGACTAACACAGACCCACCCACTTCTCCCACTTTGATGTAATATTTATACTATTCTCCGCATTGTCATTTGATATATGTTTTATATAGTTACATGATTCAGCTTTATTTTTGTTATTTGATATGAAATTACTCTATATTCTGTAAGTTCATTGCATTTTTTAAAACATCTAGTTATTGTTGATTGGTTAAAATAATTCACTCTGGAATATTTTTATTGTTTACTGTCTTCTATAATATAATGTGTTTCATATTTTAAACAGTTTCCATTATATTCACTGTATTCTGAAGAAGCTCTTTTACCTAAGAACAAAAGCTCAATAACAACTCAGTGTCCGTGTATTTTTTCTTTTAGCTTTAGAAGCGTTTTTAATATAAGTATCATTCTTCTATTTTTTATGGTTTTGTCATAATATATATATATATATATATATATATATATGTATTTGTATTATACTTACTGTAATTCCTGGTGATTTGAGCACTCCAGATATCAAATGGAGGTCCATCGCTAGCAACAAAACCTTGAGTAAAAGGGTGATAGACATTTCCTTATAACAGTTATTAAAGCAACTAAGGGGGAATGATATTCTTTACGTAATTTGGGCCAGTCAAGAATCCTCCTCTGGCAGTTGCACTACAAGAGTCAAACTGAGCAATTCTGATTACCTGATCCTTTGCTGGGAGATTTCCCTTGGCAATTGAATAAAGATAACTTATACAACCTTTCTTATTAAAATACTTTTACAAGGGAAATTATGAATCCATTACTGAACATTTTCATATGTGACTTAAGAGCAATTAAAGCCTCCTCAACTACCAGTCTCTTACCAAACCTCCTAAATGGAAGAAAACACTTCAAAACTACCATATAGGAAACAACATTGATGGAGGATATTTATGGAATTTCTCTCACAATGTAATAGGGAAGTATGCAACAAAATCAAGGGTATTGTTTAAAGAAAAATCAGAAAGGCCATGCAATGTTATGAAAAGTTCATGGAATCAAATGCCCAGGAAAATAAAAACTCTGGTTTTATTACTTTCTGTTGAGCCATCCAATGAGTCATGTATCATTAATTCCTCAATCTCAAAAAGTATAACTCAAAATTTAAAAAGATAAAAAAATACAAACATATTTTTTGGAGGTCACGTCTGTCTAAAATGTGTAATTTCTTTTCACATTAACCTTATAGATTATTTGGACAATGGCATAGCAGTAGATGTGATTTATCTAGGCTTGGCTTAGACATTTGATCCCATACCATATAACGCAATTCTAAATAGCATGGCTGATCTGGATGTTGACTTCCATACAACTGTGGATCTGAAAATGATTAGCTAACAGATTATACAAGTTTACATGAAATAATCATCTCTCCCTCAGTACATTAGTCTATAGAGATGTACCTCAGGGGTCAGTGTCAGGTCTTATTTTGTTTAATACCTTTTGTCTTCCTTCCCAGTGGAGGCAGTATAAATTAATCTGTAATTTCCTTGAGACTAAGACTGGTGTTGCAAGTATATTTATGGTTGATAATGTAAAGCTTCAAAGTAAGCAGTGGAAAATGCCATAGCTTTCGAAATGAAAATATCTTGTGTTGTGCACCTTGGTAACAATAACCTTGGGTAACCTTATCCTTTGCATAACCATTTTATATCTGTTGTGGACAGTTCAAGTGATCCAGAGGGAATAATTGATAGAAACTGAAGCAGTCATTCAAATATTAACCATATTTGTTAAATATTGTTATCTAATTATTAAGGCAACATTATGTATTGTCACCTTGAAACTCCAAAATGTTTTCTTCCCACTTTATAAATCACTAGACCACATGTGGAAGAGACAGCTACATTTTGTATGCTTGAATGAGCTGAAGTTATCGGGTTAGAAAGACTTCCCAGTTTCCTGACAAATAGCATTCCTTTTGTCAGATCCTTAAACTATTCAAGCAAATTTGAGAATTATGCAGTCTTTTATTGGCCTCTGAGGGCAGATTTGATAATAAATTACTTATAAATGCATCAACAATGGACCATTGGCTTCCACATTTGGGTTACAGTTACAAATCCCATGCAGAAATACAAATAGCAATAATCTCTTATTTGAATCTGAAAGCTGTACTACAGCTATTGAAATAAGTTATTTTCATAACAGAGTTGGCTGTTATTTGGAACAACTTGTCTATGCATGCTTGACAACCTCAATATTTTGCAAGGTTTAAATTTGACGTAGGTGACTGGTTATCTAACTATTCTATGTACCTTACACTGTGGAATGCAGACTCATAAGTAACCTCATTTGATATTTTTGGTACTGTTATTAGCACTGAATACTTGAACATTGTGTGGCAGCCAGCACATTTTGCATTACATGTTTTAAAGCAGCCAGGCAGTTTCTCCAGTGCAGTTCTGTGGTGGATGCTCTGTGTATAGCAGAAGCCTCACTAATAACAAGGTTCAGGCATTTTAACATCACTGTAACAACTAACTTGTTATAGCAAGGTTCATATGTCAGAAAGGTGAATAACAAGATTATATTTTTTTCAGTTTCATAGCATGTTCAACTCATTTCATATATGACAACCTAGGACACAGTTATATTACAATCATGGGAAGCCAGAGACCTGTCCTTTCCCAATTTAAACATTTGTAATCAAAACTATAAACCAGATTATTTTTCTTTGTTTATGTGCATAAAAAGAGCATGATAATCACAGAAAAACTATTTATTAAGGGTAGTATATACAACTGATTGTGCATTGAATTTGTCAAATGCTGTTTGGGGATCACGGTTGAGTGCAAGATATGCTCAATGGATTAATGGTCAGGTTTTTTTTCTATCAAACTTCAGTAAGTTGGAGTGGATAGGAATGCCATAGCTTTCATTAATAATGAAAGTTTCAGCACTAGGGCTGAGTGTATGCCTGTGTCTAAGTGCATGAATGTTTTTGAGTTAGGGCTGGGGAAGGGGATAGCTTTAGTGATGTGCATGTTAACGTGTGTGTGTGTATGTTTGCGTGTGTATGTAAGTGCATGAATGTTCTTCAGTTAGGGCTGGGGAAGGGAATAACTTTAGTGATATATGTGTGTGTGTGTGTGTGTGTGTGTGTGTGTGTGTGTGTGTGTGTGTGTGTGTGTGTGTGTGTGTGTGTGTGTATGTCTGAGTCAATGTCCCTGGGTTAGGGTTAAAGTTCATGCTAGGGAAGAGAATGGTGATGTGCTTGCATGTGTGTGCACGTGTGCCTGCAGATTAGGGTTACAGTAGAGGTTAGGAAAGGAGACAGCTTTAGTGTTATCCTTGTATACTTTGTAGCTGTGTGTCTTGTCTAATGGTACTGTTAGGGTGTACAGCCATAATGTTTTGGGAAAGGGGTAGGGCTGGGCATATGGTTAAGACACATGAGTAAGGTGGTGCAGGAAGGTGTACCAACTACAAGCGTACATCCTCAAAGTCCCTCCCACTTTTGTATATCATTCAGCTGACTGAACCAGCAGGAAATAAATCAGCTCATTCAGTGTTGATGAAAGCTTCAGTTTTGTGCACTCAGTCTTTTCAAACAGCCACATGACTGCTCAGCTGTTTACATATGTGGCGTATGATATACATAGTCCTCTTCAAACAAACATTAAAGAGCAGGAAACAGGTTGTCATCGTCGCTTACTGCACCTTTTATAACTATGGCAGAAATCCAATGTTTCTAAACTGCGATGGTTATTTACATTTCTTTTTTTTATACTGTCATCTGTGTTTCACATCAGCATGAACTAATTACAGACTGCTTTATTTTTTCCCCTCACTCTGACAATAGAAAGTTGAACCAATGCTGGCACATAACTGATTTTCTTCTTAAGTAGTGTGAATTATTTAATTAGCTATGTTCTGTTAGTTTATTACTAACCAACCTAATTTTTAGGGCATTTCTTTTCTGTTTTTGAGTTTTATTTAAGTTAATAAATTTTTGGCATTGATAGTTTTTCAACTTTCAGTTTCATTTCTAGCACTAACATTTTAAATGAGCTTATGCAATTTAATTACCAGTGTTGTGTCGTAACATGTCAAGTCACATGATTTTTGTTGTGGAACATCAAACTACATACTAGCAAAAAGTGGAAGCATAGGCTAGAAGGCTAAGCTTGCAGCTTGTTTTACAACGTATCTGCTACCACCCATAAGAATAAAGTAAAAGCCTAGGTTGTAATCTGGACAAATGTGTATATAGCATGGCTACATCCATTCATTCTTTCATTCATTCAGTAACTGGCTAAAGAGATGAACAGGCTTGCTCTTTTCTGGAGGAATTTCCAAGTCGAAAGGGGTCTCCTGCACAGGTGCAAAAGTTATTTTTTTCACAGTGGTATAACAAGATTATGAAAATGTGCCTGATGATTATGTCAGAAAAATGCATAATGCTGTCACAGTTTTTTATGGTAAATATAAGGCCTTCGGGAGAATTGCTGTACTCTTCAAATGTGGTTGCATTTAGTTAGAAAGTTTCCAGATTGGCAAGTAGAGATACAACACTTTGCCTTTCATGTTTGATTTTAGTGCTTTGATATTCATAATCACATGTTTGATTTTTTAATAATTTGGCCTCTTTTTTGTTGACTTGGTAAATAGCACCATGTTTCCTCATTTGATCATCATAAAACAAGATAATTGTGCTTTTCAAAGTGCAAAACTTCCTTTTCCCATCCATTGTATTGGATTAGAGTGCAAAATGCAGCTGCCTCACAGCTATGTGATCTGTGTTGCACTCCTCCTACACTCTGGGCAAGCCAAATTGTTGATGAACCCCATGGTGCAACATGAACCATGTCTTTAAGTTGTGAAAGCATACCACCATGGAAATACCAAGCAAATATAATGTACAGACCTCCATTAAACTGTAATACTAGAAAATTGAAGTATTTTTAAAAGAAAGTCTACAAGTGTTCACTTTATTAAATACTGATTCTATACATGCATGTACAGACATACTAAAATGGGAGAATGGATTGTGCATGTAAATTTTGTGTCAGTAACCATGCTCTTCATTCTTTACATAAGAGTTTTATTTCTAGCATATTTTCTCTTGATCATTACTTGATAGTCTAATATTTAGTCTCTGGACAAAAACAGGGGGAAAATCATTGAGATAGGTTCCTGTAATTACATATCAGTGTAAGAAAATGTACATTTTCAAATGTACTTACTTTTTCTATTTGAATTAATTCAGTCCATTGGTCTCTAAACCTATGCATGACTGAAAACAAATTAATTCGCACTGTGAACTGGGGCTGGAACCTTTTCTGCACTTACTTCCTTTTTCCACCCATTGTATGGGTTCAGAGTTTCAATGCTGTCATTATATTCACCAATTACCTTAATGGAACCACAAATTATCCAATGGCAGAACTTATAAACCATTAACTTCAGCTCTCCTGCATGATGAATATACATAAATTTAATCCTTTTCTATATATTTTTGTTAATACAAAACACAGCAAACTCCGTTGTAAACTAAAAACAATGAAAAAACCAAAAGCCACCTACCAAAGGCCTATCATTTTAATTATAGGAGTACTAATTACAACAATGAAGGGAATTGTAGAGGATGGTAGGAGGTAATAATATTTCAGTTGATAGGCATGATAGCTATAATAGGGAAAATGGTGAGAATTTTGAAAAAGAATACCCACCACTTAGGAGGTCTGAAAGAATTGGTAATCAAACTCGCCAGCACAATTTTTTATCACAACCCCAATTACCGAGAGGGCAACAATACAAGGGAGAGAAACAACAATACAGGAAGAATAGCAGGAACAATTATTAGTAGAAGAAGGAGTGATTGAGACATTTGGAGGCAAAATGCTTAGTTTGAATGGTTTTAATATTTTTAATTATACAGAATAAGCTGTTAGACCCACCCACTTTAATTTGTTTCAGAAAGGGCTTAAGTTTGTTCCAAGCCGTAGATGTGATGTAGCAAAGGTTCTTACTGAATTTAAATTGTTTACTAGGAAATTACATTTTAAAAATATGTTTAAGCATAAGATGGAACTTGATTCTTCTGTTAAGGATTTCAAGATGAAAAGTGTATTTAATAATTTAAGCTTCCATTACATCCCATGATAGCTAGTAAAGAGAAAATCTGTACACATGAAATTTATAAAGCTTACAACACACACTATAGAAAGTTTTATAATTTGAACAAAGAGGAGGCACTTCTATTGAGAGAATTGAGAATGAATGACAACATATGGGTTATGAAGCCAGTTAAGGGGGTGGGATGGTGTTAATGAATAAAACAGACGACAGTAATTCTGTGGAAGAAATTTTACATGACACAGACACGTATGAGATAGTTTTGTTAAATAAAATTAATATTGCACATAAAAAGATAAAGTTATTTTTGGAAAATTCATGGTATATAATTTTCTACTTAACAACTATCCAGTAATACCCAATGTATTTGTTATTCCCAAAATTAATAAAAATATTATTGCTCCTTCCCTCAGAATGATTTTGGCTTCTCATAACAGCTCTATGTATACATTAGGGATGTATATTGATAGAATTCTTAAGGGCATTTTAGGCCCTATTAGTTACATTTTAATAGATTAATGGGATTTTCTTAGGAAAATTAGGAATGAGTATTATTCAGATGAATGTGCCTTCTTTACTATTGATGTGATTGATTTATTTACTTCTATTCCACACAAAGAAGGGTTGGAGGTTTATTATGATGCATTACAGGAACTCACCTTTCTAAATAATATGATTAATTTTATAATGGTACTTATGGAGTTCATTTTGTTAAACAATTTTTTCACATTTGAGGGGAAGTATTTTAGACAGTTTAAAGGAGTTGCGATGGGTGCTAGTTGTGCACCCATCTATGCAAATTTAGTGATGTTTTCATGGGAGAAAAAATATATTATGAATTCAAAGTTTAAAGATCAGTGGCACATATATTTGCGTCACTTGGATGATGTGTTTATTTTGTGGAGGGACAAAGATTGTGAAGTGAAGGAATTTTTGGTTTATATGAACAATGCCTGTTCGTATTTTAGGTTTACCCATAACATCTCAGGGGACAGCACTGACTACTTAGACGTCACAATATTTAAGACTTATGGGAACAAATGTTTTGGTTCTAAATTATTTAGGAAACCTACATATTCTAATACGTATTTGGAATTCCAGAGCAGTCACCCTTTATATATTTGTTGACCGGCTAGTCCAACTGGATATATATCCGTTATATAGAGAGGCCCGGAGAGAAAAGAAAAGTATGCTAAAAATAAAAATATCACTGGTATCAAAAAAGTTATTTTTAAACAATATAAAAGTTAAAAAAAAAAAAAAAAGAAATTACAAAGTCAAATCTAAAACAAACTAATATAAGAACAATTGAAAAATTAAAAAGCTAAGAAGAAGAAGAAAATTAAATAAACAGAAAGTGTTAAGTGTAAGAGTAGAGCTAAAGTGTAAAAATGGGAGGGATAATGTGGGTCAGTCGGGATTACAAGGACATATTAGTACAAGTTTTGTGAGATTCCTTCCTTGTTGTTTTTGAGGAGGTAGTTTTGAAGTGAGTCATAGTCTGGTGTAGTTGATTGATTCCAATGTTTACCTAATTAAATTTAAATTATCTCATCTCCAGCTTTATTGTAAGATTTAGTTGAGGATACTAGGAGTTTAAGGTTTAGCACAGGCAGAGATTAGTGTAACTAGATTTTTATAAGGAGTATAGAGTCTGGTCAGTGAAGTGGTCCCAGTGTTGAAGACTTTAAATTCTTGTAGAGTATGTGGCTTAAGTTGCCAGCCAGTTTAGTTGTTTGAGGTTGTGAGGGTGGTTGTAGTTGGGAGTGGTGAGTTTAGAGTGTACATCTGAGGGGAGTAGCAGGTAGAGAGTTTGCTAATGTTAAGAGTTTGATAATATAGCTGATATATAGAGGCATGAAAAGAGGGTAGAAAGTTGAATGGTAAGGGGGGCTGCTTTTGTAATTCTGGGTTTTGTTTCGTAAAGCTTCTGAGTGTGAAGGACTTTTTTTTTATAAAAGTGTTAAGCAGTTATTATATGCTTTGTCAGTTGCCTCTACATGGTCATGGGTTTTATCAGGTTAATAGCTGGTTTTTAATTTATAATGAATATAAGAATTATTCCTAGGATTTATTAGTAGGAGTAAAGAGAATTAGTAGGAAATAGTGGGAGAAGATTATTAAGGATTTGCGAGTTGAAGAAATTTAGTTTTTAACTTCTAAGAAAGTTAAACGCTGCATAAACCATTTTGGAAGTTTCTCACAGTGTTTTGATCATTAGCAAATAACAGGATATTGATGGCCAGTAGAAGTGCATCCAATAGAGGGTCATTGGAAAATATTCATATTGTCAGGGTCCAGGATTGATCAAAGAAGGGTCAATGATTACTGGGAGTGAAGTTATTGATAGATAAAACCATGTGATTATGATTGTTGCCTGTTTACTAGATAACTCTAAATTGTTGTTTGTTTGGGCAACCAGAGAAAAAAGGTTGAGTTTCAAGAAAGAATATTATGGTAAAGAATATCAAAAGCTTTTGTTAGATCTTTATGTTTCAAGAATTATAACAAATATTATTATGTATTAATTATTATGGTGATTATTAAATCCTGGTAAGGAGTTACAGTAGAAGAAAAGAAAGGTCTTGAAGCTGACTGACAGGAAGTTAGAAGTTTCTTTTGAAAGTGTGAAGAAAGAAATTGTTTGAAGAAGTTTCTTGAGATTATCTTTTGTAATGAGTAAGGTACAGGTTGAATGTGATTGAAAGTTAGTGAGAGAGCCCCTGGAGCCCAGGGGAGGCATGAGATATAAAGAATTATTCTGGGGAGGTTTTCCCGAGATTATCCTAGATATCAGGCATAATATAGGGAGATAAATAGTTGAGGATAATCAGTAAGTTTTCAGGATTAGAGTTAATAGCAGATGGAGTTGTAGTAGAGGTTTTGCCAGAATTAGTGAGGAAATAATGGTTGAAGGTTGAAGTTGGTTCTGAAGCTTTTAGCTAGTGGGAGAAGAGGTTACTGTATGATTGGAAAGAGGTAATGAATTAGAAGAATTTATGTAGCTTTCCAAAAGTACTGTAGGAGGCAAAGATTGTGTTTCTAGTGAGTTGAAGCAATGTTGTTAAGGATGGGAGAAGGATATCAGGAAGTTTAGGAAGTTTTCAGAAGTTTATTAAATTTTTGAGGGTATTTTTTGTGGCTTATGTATTGTTTTTTTAAATTAGGTGTCTCTAAAATTTTGTCTTAATTGTGTAGTTCTAATTTGTATAATGTGTATTCAGCAAGGAAGATGATCAGATGGGCTTTTGGGAGTATTTTTTTCTTTCTTTTTTTTTTTTCTTTTAATCATTTTTTGTTAGTTTGTTTAGCAGTCTTGGCATTAACCTTGTCTGATGGAGTGCAGTAGTTTAAATTTGCCATGCCTGACAGACAGGTCTTTGCTCTTTATTGACAAGGTGTGTGCTTGGTTCTGAATTGGCGCCTGCAATTTGTCATGGAAGACAGTTAAAAAATCGGGTGAACTATGGGTCTTAGGTCTCGGGAATTAGATTATTTAATTTCAATGTTGGAATCATGTCAAGTATTACGTTATAATGTCTTGTGGAGTATATCAGGAGTATACTTATTGGGGGTCTCCGTCAGGAATATTTATCTTTAATTAGATAAGGCATTATTGATTTTATGGTGATAAGTTGAGTTGTTATTAATCAAGTAAGTTATATAAAGATTAATTATGTTGGTAGTTCCAGTCCAAAGAGTGGTTAAAATGGTTGTTGAAAGTAGATTATAGTTGATTTTTTATTAGTCAATATTAAACCTTTTCTTTATGTGGGTAATATTTGAATATGATTACCAGGGGGATTATATAGATAAATTATTTATAGCTTTATTGTTTCTGATCTCTATAGACATATTATATGTTGCTTCACAATCTTGTAATATTGAGGTAATAAAAGGGTAACTTTAAGATTGCATTTCATTATTATGGCTTTTTCTTTGTTTTTTAGCGCGAATGTTATTGGATGTTGTTTTTTCCGCAATGTCTGGTCTTCAAGAGAATTATACCTCTATTTGGATGAAATAAAACTATCACCATTAAACAAATTGCAGACGAAGTTTACAGGAACAATTATATAGATATTACCTAAAACAACTTACATTAACTATATTTATTCTATCAACAACATGTTATATATTAAGAAGAATTTAGTGAAAGGACAAATGATAAGGGTAGCTCGAATATGCTCCACAGTCCAGGATTTTAGGGTAGAACTGTCTACGTTATTTCACATGTTTAGTGAGATGGGAGTACACTTTAGATTTGGTTGTGGAATGTGGGAAGATGGTTTTGGATGGTTGGGGTACTAGATATAAAAGATTATTTGGGAGTGAGAATTGGTTCACACTCAGGGCAACAATAATACTAGCACTGCTTTTGCCCATTCTATGGTTTTATTTTATGGTAGTTTTGCTAAACAGGTTAAGGCCATTCTAACCAAAAACTGGGTTATGTTTCAAATGAATTTAGATGTAATTAACAATCTGGGAGATAGGCCCCCACCTTGTATTTAAAACAGATTATAATTTGAAATACCTGTTGGAACATTCCTTTCAGAGGCTTCATATAGGAAGGGTACAAGAAAATGCGGAGCTAGTAGATTTTATCCTTATGTTTTAATAGGTAAAGAGGTTTTGGTTGGACATCCCTCCCAAAACATTAAGTTACAGACAGGGGACTGTGGAAGCACAGGTCTAGTTTACATTGCTGTCTGTCAAGATTGTAATTATTTTTATGTGGGAAAGACTGAGAGAACCTTACAAAAATGGGTTTATGAACATCTTTATGCCATTCAACATTACAATTTTAATAAATTTTTATTTGGTATTGTTGAAATTGTGAGAAGAGATCCACGAGGGGGGTGTTGGGAAAACAAATTAGCTATGAGGGAGCTTTATTGGCAGTTTAGACTTAATGCCATTGTTCCATCGGGGTTAAATGATAACATTAACCATATGCCCATCCTCAGACAAAGAGCTTTAACATTACATTAGGATTATTTTTTATTTTGTATTATTTTATATGTTAATACCTAATATTTTATACTCTCAATGAGGTTTATTGATGGCTAGTATGTTTTATTGTTCGAGAGTCATTTGCTTTACTGGTATTTTAATATGGTTGGGTAGGCTGATTATGCCACATCTTTTAGGTCACATCTTATACTTTATTCTTTTAAAATTACACATTTTATGTATTATATATTATTCTGTTAACAGGAGTGTGGTTATCTTGTACTGAATATTTAAAAGTAAAAGGAAGGGGGGGTTTAGCTTGTTATTATATTTGCATTTATTGCCAAGTGGGATTTTATCTTATTTATTTAATGATGTATTAATTAAGGGTCATGTGATGAAATTTTCTTATAAATATTTGAGTTTGAGTATATTGATGTATTCTGAAGAAGTTGTTGTCTTTCGGCTTTTCCCGGTTAGGGGTCGCCACAGCGGAACTCCGGTCCGCTAATGATTGGCAGTAGATTTTGATGAACGCCGAGGTGCCAGCTCGACTTTCAACCTTCATCGAAGGCACGCCCATTTACGCATGTCTTTCGAATGCCCATCCAACCACGGGAAGGACATGCAGACTCCACACAGAAGGCACTCCTCGCACTCCAGCCGAGAATCGAACAGGAGAACCACTTGCTGTGAGGCAACAACGCTACTGCTGCACCACCAAGGCAATATGTATTCTGAAGAAGTCCTAGTCTGAAAAGGACAAAAACGCTTAATAAAATTTTTTTTTTGCTAACTTTATTTTTATTAGGCACTGTCATCACTGTCGATCAGTCAAAAGTAATAATACACTAATAGCATAGGTTATGGGACCAAGATAAGCCATCTGCTTTCCTATGACTGGTGCTAACCTTACAGCTACGTCATCCACCACAGCACTGGCATTCACTATCTAGGCAAACAACCAAAAGAGTCATAAAAACCAACCCGGTGGTCCATCCTTTGATCATATCAGAACAACTCAGAAGTTCAATCTGTTTATTATACAGTTGCTCACTTATCCACAACCCATTCATAAAAAGTCATTGAAACCTTTCAAGCAGTATTCAAAGAAATTCTTCTCTAAGCTAAATATTTATTGCTCACACCACAAACTTTGACTTATTACAGATTGTCTAATATAAGACTAATATTGTCAAAAATAAATGTCTTTGTTTATAACTATTAAATTACAAAATAAAAATTATAAAATTGCCATTAAACACACTTTTTAGTAAAAGAAAATTAAAAAAAATAATTGCAATAAGCACTTTTGCCCAGGCAAGAAATTCTTCTGACTGAGAAACACTGTCACCAGTTTTATACTCTTGGCTCATTATATTATATATCACATGACTGCCTTCATCAACATTCAAGTGCTCTTCTTTTCAAATAAATCTTAACATTTTCTACTTCTTTCAATCTTTGTTGATAGTATGCATCTAATTCATAAGATTTATAGGAATGTCAAGCCCATTTTAGTTTAATGACCATGCATGCTTTGCCAATACCCACCCTCAGGCTTTACCTCCTTTCTCAAGGCGAGAGAGGCCAGTTAGTCCCAGAATAAATTAGAAAACACCTATCCAGTCATCCAGGTTCTATCTAAAGGAAGACAAGGAATCACATTGTTTAACCTGCAGAGCACATTTTTTTCTAGAGAATTTGGGTAATAAATCTGACTATCACATTCTGTTTATCTGCTGATGAAAGTTCGGGTCTGTGATTCTGGTGTTTGCTGAGCCAAAGGCAGCAGTGTATCCAACTTAAAAGACAAATACACCTCAGGACTGGTCAGACAGTATGACTCCCTAGAACTACTCCAAGTCCAAATAACTATAGGTAAGACTCCCTTCCATGTCATTGTTAGCTGTAGGTCCCCCACCATGAACCACAAGAACCACACTGCCTACCTGAACCTACTTGAGTCACTCACTATACAAGCCAAACACCTTGGTCATGGGTGATTTCAGCTATCCTTTCATTGATTGGGAGTCACGCATGAGCACAAACACGCTCACCTGATAATCTGCATCCCCCTAAGTGGCTCAAATGTTCCAGACTTAGTACTCAACAACAGAGGGGATCTCTGAACTTCCCTCTGTGTGTTACCCTCTCTGGTAAGGTCTGATCATAAATCAGTCTTGTTTGAAGTAACAATCATGCCTGACCCCTCTCAAGAGCAAAAAGGATGCAAAATTGCTCTAAAGCAATCTATAGCCTACTAAGCGATGGCATAAATAGTTTCAAACCACCTGCTACCAATGTCAACAATGACTCCTATACAGAGGTGTACACAAATGTTCTATATAAACACCTATACAAATGTATAGACTCAGCTGTACCTGAACAGATTAAAACAAGGTCTTCAGTAAAAAACAAGCCACCCTGTGGACATCAGGTATAAATAGTTCGGCATTTACTTCTCAGACAGCAAACCAAATGCCAAAGGTTTACTGGCTGACCAAGTATGCAGATGACTGCAAACTTGATGCCATCATAAATTCCCTAGAGGACACAGAGATCCTTCAAGAGGGCCTTTCCCAGACAAATAGCTGGTGTCAAGACCATGGACAGAAAATAAGTGCAAAGTTATTTATAATAGTATCATTTGACAAGCATGGCCTCCCTTATAACTGTTACATTGAAAACAGCCCCCTGAAAGTCAATCTAGTAGTCAGGGATATGGGAACTTATGCAAACAAAGAACTGTCCTTTGATCACCATGTATACTCTATTGTAAGGAAGCCTTTTTTTAATGCACAGCTTATATTTAAAGGTATGTCATCCAGGTCCAGCAATGTAATCATTCTACTACGCTCATCTCTCATTATGCCAATCATTTCCCCTTTTCAGGATATACCTCTGCAAACCCGATCCCATGTCGCAGTTGGAATGACCAGAATGCTTTCTCACTACAAGAATCAAGAACCTAAGTCATAAAAACAATGTAGACCATCTCAAAGCCTTGTTCCTCTTCCTGGTGTCATATAGACTACTAAGAGTTAACCTCTGTCTCTCATACAGAGCCCCATCTGACTCATTTCTGTCAAATCTATTACACATTTGCAGGTTCAATGACGGTTTTATCACTTTCTCAAGGGACCTCAATCTCTTTTCCAGCAATAATAGGACATGTTGGAGGGATTTATTTACTATTTGTTCACTGAGTAAGTGAACTAGTCTACTGACCCTTTTCAGATACAACCAGAGTATAAAGAGCAAAAAAGAGCAGAACTATCTCGCCTCCAGCTATCACACAAGATCAAGTCCTGAAAGTGCTATCAAAAGCTGAAAATACTACATCAGTGGGTCCTGACAATCTCCCTGGATGCATCTTAAATAGCGTAAAGCATGATTTAGCCACACCCATAACAACTTTGTTCAAGCTCAGCCTCCATACAGGTTTTGTTTCAAGCTAATGGAGAACAGCTACAGTCATTCCCCTGCATATAGGAGGATCTCCTACAGACCCAGGCATTTACAGACCCTTAAGTCTGACCAGCCTCATTTGCAAAGCCTTGGAGGGACTTATCATAGAACTAATCCATCAGGACATAGGAAACCTCCAAACACTGGACCCATCTCAATTTGGATTCCTCAAGGGTAAGTCATGCTTACTCAACCTGGTGGACTTTTTTGAATAGGTATCCATAGCAATGGGTGAAAGCAAATTGGTATACACCACAAACCTTGACTTGGCTAAAGCTTTTGACACAATTCCAACTCAGGAATAGTAGAAAAGCTAAGTAAACTAGGAATAAATCCCTATGCCACCCATTGGATTGCCAGCTAGTTTACAGAGAGGATGCAAAAAATCAAAATAGTGGAAGTTACCTCCACAAAGAGATCATTCACCAATGGAGTCCTCCAGGGTTCTACAGTGGGACCCCTCCTGTTTGGCATCTACCTATATGAAGTAAAAGCCAATGTTAAAGGACTCAGGCTGACTAAGTTTGCAGATGACTGCAAGCTAGGTGCAGTCATTGAATACCCAAATGACTTTGCCATCCTACAGGATGATTTGTTCCAAATAAATGACTGGTGCAAAAATCATGGACTGAAACTAAATGCCAAAAAATTCATTATTGTAGCCTTTGGGAAGTCGTCTACCACAGAGAACTGCCACATTGAAAATACGTCCCTAAGAGTTGACCCAGTTGTTCAGGATTTGGGAACTTATTTGGACAATGACCTAACTTTTGACCAACATGTGTCCACTGTTGTAAGAAAGTCCTTCTGTATTGCACAGTTTATAAACAAAGGGATTGTGTCTAGATCTAGGAATGTGATTGCCCCCTTTTACTCAGCCCTCATTAGGCCAGTCATTAAATATAATGTCTGTTGGGCATGTATCTGTCCGTACATATGAAAGAAATGGAACTCCCACAGAGATACCTTACTAAAAGGGTACAAGACATAAATAACATGTATTTTGTGGACCAACTCAAAGCCCTGTCACTGTACTCAGTATCCTACAGACTGCTAAGAGGTGATCTCTGTCTGGCATACAGTTTTATTTATTTATTTATTTATTGACATTTGTTGACCCAGAAAGTCCACTGGGTCAAAAAAAAAACATTTTCAGTGGAGGCCCGGGGAAAAAGCTCCACAGTATATTACAAAGTATCCTAAAAACATAATAATTAAGGATACATGTATAAAAGCAGAGATAAGCACTGCAGTACAGTACTGAGTTACATTACGAATCTTTTTGTGTCACAGCATCTAACCTATTACTCATGGATTTACTTCATGTGTGCAAGTCCAATGGCATCAGAAATAGTTGGTTGAGGGATCTAAACCTCTTCAGCAGCATGAACAGAATGATTTGGCGAGACAGGTATATCTCGCAGCTCCTTAAATGCTTTATCTCATTCATGTGTCCCTTCAAATTTTATATGGTATGATATCAACTATTTTCATTAGGGATGGTATATAATTAGCAACAATGGGATGAGTAAGGCTAATCCCTGACCAAATGGTATATGTTTAATAGAGAGCACAAAGAAATATTTTCTAGGCTTCAAATGGCCAATATGGTAACTAGCCTAGTGCTTACCTATGCACCTGTAAATATCTCACAGTCTTTATAATTAACAGTATTATGTACAGAATGAGTACCTAGCAAAATTCAGAATATAATGGTAAGATTCAATGTGATAGAGTAAGATTAAAAGATCCAGTCAAGAGTGCTTTAAGAGAAAAAGAAGACAATATATATAAACCAATCTGTAACCACCTACCTGAATCTAAACCTTTAGCCTTTCTCTTCTCCTCTCTTTGTACTCCTCCCTCCTTCCTAACCCATTATTTTCCTTGCTTTGCTGTTTCCTTCTCCAACTTACCTGATTTTTTCTGCCTATATATTTACCTGACTCTTTTCTTATTTTCCGCTCTTCTTTAATTTAGACTTTAATTTTATTATATCTTTACCTTCTACTAATAAATTTACCTTCTGTCAACTATATTTTGTTTCTAATTTACATACTGAATGTTCACTGTTTAATATTTCATGTGTCTATGCCACCAGTATGATTATCTTTTATTCTTTTGCTAACTTTTTTGTATTTCAAAATTATTGTAACTTGTATTTTTCATTTAATACATATTTGTACTGTGGAGTTTTCCCCCCGAGCCTCCTCTGAAAAAGAGCTCTGTCCCAGTTGGACTATCCCGATCAACAAATGTCAGATAAATAAATAAAATAAATAAAATACAAGCTAACATATGCATAAAATACAGTGCAGTCATATGTATAATAAATACACTTCTAAATATATGTGACTGTATGCACATAAGATGCCACATTAACAGGCTGAAAAAAGTTTTTGAAATGTATTCATTTATTCATGATCTGGGATGGTAAGTTACCTAATCATTGTTAAGGCAGCAGTTGCAGGTAGATTCAGTTTAAGTCTTTAAAGCTTGTAACGATTTCTAGATTTTTCATGTCAGTAGGCAGATGCTATATGTCACAGGTAATTCTGCTTCTGTGGATCTGTGTCCCATTCCACATAAAGCAAAGTACTTCTCTTAGTCTATTCAGATTTAATTTGAATGACTGGATAAGAAACCATATAAATGTTCCCATGGATTAGCACCTATGTTCCTCGTGGATAGGGATAACAAGTACGTGTCCCAACATATTCACGCCACTTCCAAGTTATTCATACACAAAATACAAAGGCTAAACTCTACCAGGGGAATGTAAGACTAGGCTTGTTAACCTCCTGACGTGTCAGTAGTGTAGTATACCTATGAACACAGTGTATTCTTAATATCGTTGGTATTCATTATGTATATCCATTCACATGTTCATTGTTTCAAGCTGCAAGAAATGGAGGTCTTGGGCATTTTCATTGAGAATAATAAGAAAAATGCGGTGTGGTGTTATCCTTCCTTTATTGAGACATTAATTCTAATGAATAACTTGTGAGTAAGGCACTAGAAATATTCTAGCAAAATATAACACAAACACAAGCTAATACAGTAGAGAGTCAATTGTCTGAACTAATTGGGACCTAGGGTAGTTTGGATAATTAAACTGTTCAGACAATCAAACATACATTCAACTGGATAAAAAACTTCTAAAATCTTGTTTTTTTCTGCATAGGGGGAATATACTTTTTAATCATTCAGCGAATCCATTGGACAATAAAGAATATTCTTTACATACAAGCAGGCTACAAGCTCAAAAAACACACACAAGTGAATATGTATAACATTTACATATTCAGACTTTATGATTTTTCCTACCCAAAAACTTTGGAAGGCTTTGCTCAGATAATTGACGTTTTGGATAATCGACATTCAGATAATCAACTCTGTACTGTATTTTCAGAAAAACATTCATGAGTCTAAAGTGAAACAAATGCTTGTAGCTTGAAAGCAGACTAAAACCAGAGTTTAGGGAAGGAAACAGGTCTATACTACATGAAAAAAAACACAAGATTTTATCTCCATAGATTACAAAGAAAATGTATGCTGATAAAAAGAAGTTCGGTGCAAGCCATCTAAAGTTATCTTCTATTTCTGTCTACTTTTCTGATTACTTACCCTGAAGTAAGGAGGCTGTACAACTTTTTAGACCCCCAGTCTATCTTTCAATAGAGGTAAGAGCCTTTCCTATTACAGGTTCTACTATGTGGAGCTCACTTCAGGTCAATTAAAGAAGATTAATAACTTCTCTCAAATCTGAATGCAGGACATTGTCCACAAATGGCCAATAAACTAAACTCTTCATCCATTCCTTATTCCCTCAGGTCTTACAAACAAGGTGAATTACTACTAGTTAATCCCTGTTGCCAATTTATATTAGAATAAAGATTTAAACTGAGGAATTTGAAGCCAAACTGTCAGCAAATCTAACAAAGAATACAACTGTAACAGTGTCAGTGGGGCAACAGGTAACACACTCGTCTTAGGAAAAGAGGTTTGTGGGTAAAATATGCCCATACCAGATAAATGTATTGCTGAAACTGCAATGCAGCATAAGCGGAGTTCTGCATTCCTGAGTGTGCTATCCTATGGAAGAGATGTTAAATTGATTCCCCATCTGCTTGAATTGGTGGAAGTGCAGGTGGATGTAAAAGATCTCATGGCACCTATTGAAAAGAGTAGAGATCCTTTATTTATATCCAAAAATAACTCCTGTTTACAACATATTTACATATTTACATATATTTACAAATGTACAGCTATATAAATATATGCACATATTCATAATTTTCCTTACAATCATACTAAAATGTTATCTGTATTAACCCCCTACTCCTTTTTTCATAACCGCCATCTGATTTTACTTAATACTGCTGCTAAAATCCATTTACTATTAAACATAATGTCATTATTCTTTCATTTCATATAACCCTTATGACATAAGATAATTTTTCATCTATTCTTTCAACATATTCTTTACTTCTATTCTTATAGTAGTCATATTCCATCATATCCATGTTTATTTTATCCACTTCTTTTATATCTTCGAAAAAATCATCTTTACATAGTTTTTCCAATAACATTTTTACTCTTTCATATTTGAAAAAACACATGTTCGGTAGTTTTTTTCTTCTTGACAAATATCACTTTTCTTTTTATATGGCACATTTTCTTGTACTGGTAATTTATCTATTATCAGTCTCCACAAAAAAAAATCTTGACATTCCACTTTCTGTTTGTACCATTTGCTTCTTACTTTTATAGCTTTAATGTTTTCATCTGTTCAATTTTCCCATAGCTTTACATAGTAATGTTTTATCATTACATTCTTATGCCATACATTTCTTTCTTTTTCTATATCATCAATTTTTATTGTTCACAAATATTTTTCTTGGTAATATTTTATTTCTCCATTTATATGCTCTTTTTCTCTTTTACTTTTTTTACCATATCCCAAAATTCATCATACTTATATTTTTATACTTTGTACAAATTTAATGAAGCAGTGTTTATCACTGGGTTAATTACCCCTAAACATCCTTCCTCTTTATTTCATAGGTTCATAGGTTCATAGGTTGGTACTAGGCTATCAGCCCTAGGGCCTATACAAGCCTAGCCATAACAATTCCCTGGCTATTTCTTCCCACATTATTTACTTTCCTGGACCCCTGTCTAGCAGGGCGACTGACGTGATCCCTGTGGTGAATTTCCTTTCTCCCATCCAATCGTCAAGGTTCCTCTTGAAGAGGTCCAAAGAGGCACTCTGCTTGACATGTATGGCAACCAATTCCAGAGTCTGGGGAGTCTCTGGGTCAGGAACCTATCCCTCCAGCATGTTTTGTTTATTGTGATGACAAGGTTTAGATCTCTGGAGCGTGTAGCTCTGAGGGATTGGGATTTCTTTAAGTGTAGCATGTCCAACAGCTCTGGGTTTGACATGGCCTTGTATGTTAAGCAGAGATCGCCTCTGAGTAGACGATATG
This sequence comes from Protopterus annectens, assembly GCF_019279795.1. NCBI lineage: Eukaryota > Metazoa > Chordata > Ceratodontiformes > Protopteridae > Protopterus > Protopterus annectens. The sequence continues at coordinate 1,941,584,811 of NC_056741.1, forward strand.
CGACAGAGTATAGCTGGAGTTTTGTAAGGCGGTCAGCATAGGGCATCTGCTTTAAGCCTGTGATTCTTTTAGTGAGGTATTTCTGAGGCCTTTCCAGTTGTTGCAGATGTCTTGAGAGGTACATACCAAATGGGGTGTTGTATTCTATAATGGGTCTAATGAGGGATGAGTACAGTGGGACAATGACCTCCTTTTTCCTGGATGAAAAGCCCTTCATGATGAGGTGTGCCACATAGAAGGATTTCCTGACTGTTGTGGCGATGTGGTTATCGAAGGTGAGACCACTGTCCACCTGTGTCCCTAAGTCTCTTATCACACTTTCTGTGTTTAGTGTACTGCCATCTATATGGTAATTCATGGATACATGTTTTTTCCCAAAGGGGATAACAATACATTTCTTGGCATTGAGCTTGAGCCCATGGCTCTGGCACCAAGCATCTGTTTCTGTAAGGCCCTTTTGGAGAGTATCCACATCATTTGGGGATTCAATAATGGCTCCCAGTTTGCAGTCATCTGCAAACTTTGTTAGCCAGAGTCCCTTAGTGTTGACCTGTACATCAGAGAAGTAGATGCCAAACAAGAGCGGCCCCAGGACTGAACCCTGAGGTACTCCACTTGTCACTTGTCTGGAGCTGGATTTGGAGTCGGCTACTTTTACAGTGTGGGTTCTATCAGTAAGCCATTTAGCAACCCATTGGGTGACATAGGGATTAATGCCCAACTTAGTAAGTTTATCTATGATTCCAGAATGGGGGATGGTGTCAAAGGCCTTGGCAAGGTCTAGACAGGCTGTGTGGACCACCTTACCCTTGTCCATGGCTCTGGAGACTGATTCAAAGAAGTCAATCAGGTTCAGGAGACAAGATCGGCCCTTCACAAACCCAAACTGGGTGGGGTCCAGTGTTTGAAGGTTGCCAATGTCTTTGTTTATAAGTTCCATGATAATACGCCTTAATCTAGAATATAAATGAAAAAAGTATCTGCAATAATTCCTTTCCAAATACTGTTGGCAATTTTCCCAACAGTACTGAATTTATCAAATACTGCGGTGGTGGTGCTGCGGTAGCGTTGTCACCTCACAGTTAGACGTTGCCCATTCGATTCTCAGTTAGAGTGTCTTCTGTGTGGCGACATGCGTGAACGGGCGTTCCTTCATTGAAGGTTGTGCGTTAGGCCCGGCAAGCCAGCATGTAAAACTCTACTGCCAATCATTAGTGGACCGGAGTTCCGCTGTGGTGACCCCTAACCAGGAAAAGCCGAAAGACACAAACAAACAAACTGAATTTATCAAATAAGCCTTTTTCTGAATGATTATTTATATGCTGTCCCAAAAAGACAGGTTTGTTTTACTTCCTCTATTGTTTTTTTTCCCCATTAAACTTTACTTATATCCTTATTCCCAAATTTTATAGCTAACAGAAATTTCATTTGTTGTAAAATATATACCCCCTATATTTATTACATCACCTAAGCCTTTACATTTCTCTTTATTTAAATCAATCCCTATCACCACTAGACACTCATTTGTGCAAATTATTATGTCTTTTATGCAAATTTTGTTTTATTGTAATGTCATCTGAATATGTTAACAGAACTAGTATTCTTAACCCTTCAAATGGTATATACCCAAACTCCTTCATTTTACAATTTATTTCACATACTATCACATTCATAACTAATGCAAAGAGTATCCAACTCATTGGGCATTGCCCTTTTATACCACTCTTCATATGTGCCTCTTGGCTTAACCAGCCATTTACAAGTATTTTTTGCTTTATTATTACTATACACTGACATACATAATTTCCTAAGATTCTCACTTATATTCTTTCCATATTCCCCATAGGATTTCATGTCTAATTGTATCAAATGTTTTATTAAGGTCTCCTATCATGATTTTTTTATTTTTCTTTTCTATTCATAATATCATCCACAATCAGACCTCTCAACCATACCGAATTCCTCGGTATTTACCGGTTTTGAGAGCAAAATATTGGGGTGCCACAAATTCCCGAGTGGCCCCCTTAATTTCCTGGTCTTTTTTTTATTATTACTGGTTTTACCACTTTAAATTTTTGGCTGATGTCACCAGCATCTCCCGCCTACAGGGGCATGTGTGATGACATCAGCTACTACCTGTTGGACTCGGAAGGATGCAGGAACTATAACAGCGATGGCGGCATAATTTAAATTTTGCAGAGTCAGCCCACATGTGTCCCAGCCTCCAGGTAAGAAAACAACTCTCTGAACTGTATTATGCCAAGAACTTTGTCATTTGTTTATTTTAAATGCTGGCAAGAAAGAACTGTGCTGTTTACCCGTAGTTGTATTTGTCTGGCAAAAAAGAACTGTGCTGCTAGCTTACCCGTAGTTGTATTTATCTGCATTTCCAGCCAAGAACTGTTTGCGAGTGTGTTTATCCATAGTTGTGTTTATCTGCATTCTTCACCACTCAGTCTGCTGCTCGCAAGTGTGTTTATGTACATTAATCAATTTGCTGCTCACAAGTGTCTGTTTATCTGCATTAATCAATCTGCTGCTCACAAGTGTGTGGCTGTGTGTTTATCTGCATTTCTAGCCAAGAACTGTTTGCATGTGTGTCATGGATGCATCCATTGCTTTTGTTGTATGCACAGCACTTGTACTTGCATTTTGGCAAGCTTTTGACATTTGTACAATCATTTGCATTTCAGCAGATTTATTGAGCTTTATTAAGCTGAATGGCAGCATTTGTCCTTAGCACTCGTCTTGGCAGTCTACATTTGTCTTATCAGCAGCATTCGGCATTGCACAGCATTTGTACTTCTGTCCAAGCCATAACATTTTTCTTCTTCTCCAGATAAAAGATTGTCTTATGTGCAAGAGATTTCAAGATTTATTTGTAACAGCAGCATTGTACTTAGTTAAGTTAGTTCATTTAAGGTGAATGGCAGCATTTTGTACTTAGAACTCGGCTTGGCAGTCCGCAGTTAGCTCTTTTAAGCTGAACGGCTTTGTATGCATTTCTGAATGGCATTTTTTTATATTTATTTATTTTATTTGCCATTTATTAACTGGGTTGGTCTGGCTGGGCAGGTGCCCTTTTTCAGCAGAGACCCAAGGAGAAAAGCTCCATTTTATTTGTATGCACAACATTTGTACTGGAATGAAAATGGGAATTGCTTTCCAGCAGATTTAGGCATGTGTGACTTGTATGGCTTTCCAGCAGATTTAGGCATGTGTGATTTGTATGACTTTCCAGCAGATTTAGGCGTATGTGATTTGTATGACTTTCCAGCAGATTTAGGCATGTGTGATTTGTATGGCTTTCCAGCAGATTTAGGCATGTGTGATTTGTATGGATTTCCAGCAGATTTAGGCATGTGTAATTTGTATGGCTTTCCAGCAGATTTAGGCATGTGTGATTTGTATGGCTTTCCAGCAGATTTAGGCATGTGTGATTTGTATGGCTTTCCAGCAGATTTAGGCGTGTGTGATTTGTATGGCTTTCCAGCAGATTTAGGCATGTGTGATTTGTATGGCTTTCCAGCAGATTTAGGTGCGGGTGATTTGTATGGCTTTCCAGCAGATTTAGGCATGTGTGATTTGTATGGCTTTCCAGCAGATTTAGGCATGTGTGATTTGTATGGCTTTCCAGCAGATTTAGGCATGTGTGATTTGTATGGCTTTCCAGCAGATTTAGGCGTGTGTGATTTGTATGGATTTCCAGCAGATTTAGGCATGTGTAATTTGTATGGCTTTCCAGCAGATTTAGGCGTGTGTGATTTGTATGGCTTTCCAGCAGATGTAGGTGTGGGTGATTTGTATGGCTTTCCAGCAGCTTTAGGTGCGGGTGATTTGTATGGCTTTCCAGCAGATTTAGGCGTGTGTGATTTGTATGGCTTTCCAGCAGATTTAAGCATGCATGATTTGTATGGCTTTCCAGCAGATTTAGGTGTGTGTGATTTGTATGGCTTTCCAGCAGATTTAGGCATGTGTAATTTGTATGGCTTTCCAGCATATTTAGGCGTGTGTGATTTGTATGGCTTTCCAGCAGATTTAGGCATGTGTCATTTGTATGGCTTTCCAGCAGATTTAGGCATGTGTGATTTGTATGGCTTTCCAGCAGATTTAGGCGTGATTTAGACTTTTATGATGGAAATATTCTGAACTGGGTAGTTTTGTCATTATTGGTTCATACATTTTATTTCATTGCTTACTGGAAAAATGTTCAAAACAATAAATTTAAAGCGCACTCTAACAAGTGTGCTGTATTATACAAGGAATATAATTTAATACAGTGAGGAAGGTGTATCAAAGAGCACTGTATGTTTTGTGTGCAAGGAGCCTATGATTTGAAAATAGCCCAAAGGTAATCTTTATCCACCACTGGCCAGATGCATTTTTTTTAATGTAGGTTTCAATGCTGTTTCAAAGAATGTGAGTTTCAAGAGCAGAGAAGTTTTAATACAACGTCTATTTTCATTGTGAGACTGCATTGCCTTGTTTAGCAGATGTCTTAGTGTTTGTGCTATAAAATGCAAAATAAAAGTTTTAAATGAAATCCAGATATTCATTGTAGAAGTAAAGCAGTATGCACATTACAGTGTTTATGGTACATGGGATGAAATAGCCACATAACTGGACATTGGAATGGCTGCAGAGGGACTCTAGAGCCATATTTTGGTTGTCTGTTCTTCAGTTTGCATTTGAAAGTTGGTGTCCCATAATTCCATTGGAGTGGGTGGGCTTATATAATTATGTATGCAAATGTTAATTAGCATACTGATTTGTGCCTATTTTTCATGGGCCTGTGTCCAGATTTTTATGTTTCCAGGTTGATAGGTATGTCCACAATTTCTCTGTTAATAATTCTTGCAACCCTTCCCCATTATACTATATGTATTGTCTTCCATAATATTTTCTATTTTAGTTTCAAATCTCTTTTGTATTATTTTCATAAGGATCTTATTATTATTCAATACTATCAGTCTCCAGTTATTAATTGTTTTCTATTATAATTCTACTATATGAATTTAAGTGTTCCACATAATTATTTATACAAAAACCTTCATTTAACCATTCATTCAAAATCCTTAAAAATATATTTTTTGACAATCCCTGAAATTTTTATACATTTCATGCCATATTCCATCTGATTCTGCCACTGAATCTATATTTACTTTTCCTAATGCTTTATCTAGCTCATACAGGGAAATCTCCTTTTCCAACTCCTTCTTCTCTTTTTCTTTTAACTTTTTTACTTTTTTTTTTACTACCTTCTTTTTAAAACATTTCTTGTACATACTGTACTATACTATTCATAATCTTTTCCTGAGTTCTTTCTGTTTCTCCTTTTACATTTTTTATTTCTCTCATTACACTATCATTTTTATTTACTAATCTGCTTAAGTAACTCACTACTTCATCTTTTTCCTTGTAAAAATATCTAGCTTATATAACAATTCTTGGTTTTTTTTTCTTTGTCAAATACTTTCTATCATTATGCTCTAATTATTCCATTGCGTCATTATGTGTTATTTTATATTTTCTTTCTCTACTTTTCTCAAATCATATTACCACTGTAAAAAAACATTTTTAATATTTTCCTTAAATATCATCCACCATTCAGACTACTTTTTACTAAATGTTCTCATAGTAATATAATCTTTCCCATAACTGTATTACTAATATCTTTCCGTCTTCACTCCATGCTTTCTCATTTATCATTTTTATTCCTTTGCCCATTGTTTGATATTCCTTGTTTTCCTTTATCTCTATCCATATTGCAAGATGATCAGAAAATCCTGTTTCAACTACCTCCCATTCTCCTATAAATAAACCTTGTAATACTATAAAATAATCAATTTCAGTTCTATACGTACCCCTTTTGTAAGTCCGTGAATTTTTGTCCCAGTGTTTTAACTTACCACATCTTATAATTTCTAACATTTTTCTTATATTATTTCCATTCTTTTTATACTTGCCTGTTAAATCACTATGAAAGTCCTCTGTTATTATAATATTTGTATTTATCACTACACAGTCTAAATCTGATGAAATAAGATTTACCCTTTTTTTACAATTAGTATGATCATGTTGTTGTGTCTTTCGGCTTTTTCCCGGTTAAGGGGTCGCCACAGCAGAACTCCAGTCCGCTAATGATTGGCAGTAGATTTTTACGTGCCGAGTTGCCAGCTCTGACGCACAACTTTCAACAAAGGTACGCCCATTCATGCATATCTCCACACAGAAGATGCTCTAGCTGAGAATCGAACGGGACAACATCTTACTGTGAGGCGACAACGTTACCGCAGCACCACCACCGCAGTCCTAATTAGTATAATTATGAATTAGTATAATCATGTAACATTATAATTCTGTATACTTGTTTTTCCATTTTAATCTACAATGGTTACTCTTCCATTTTTTTGCTGAGGTTATATCTAATATCTTTACTGTACTTCTACAGAATATGGCTATTCCAGAACATTTCTCCTTTCCTAATTCCAGTTTATCTTTCCTCCCCATGGGTTTCTGTTTGTAATCTTTCTTCATTTGTTAAAAATCTTGTGTCTTATATCTACACGTGTATTACAACACTCCAAAATCCCCATTCTTCTTACTATATTCTTAACACTGTTCACATTTACAGATAGCACTCTAAAAGGTTAATTTTCCCTTTTCCTTATATTCATGGTTTAATAAGCTCATAGCTAATTACTAGCCTAGCTGACTTAATGGGCCACTCTAAGCCTCGCCAATTTCCCTCCCAAATATAAGAATCAAACACCAAACTTTGTGTCTGTGAGTCAAACACCTTAATCATTTTACCAAACCCCGATAATTAGCTCTATATATTTTTCATCTATTTCCTTTCTTTTTGTATATACTTGTTCTTTTATTGTTTTTCTCATCTTTTTCATCTTCTATTTCTACTACTTCTAAAACCTCTTCTCTTTGTTCATTTTCTTCTCTTTCTTTGTCTTTTTCCTTACTGTTATTTTTATTTTTACAATCCATCCATAAATATCCAAATGTGTTACATTTATAACATTCCAATTCAGATTTTTGCATCACATCCCATTTGCCCAAAATATAACATTTTCTTTTATCACAGTTACTTATTAAATGTTTTTCTTTTCCACAAAAAAAGAAAATGTTTTGGGTTGTCCCTAGTATTTTATGGAACCCCTATCCCCTTCCATATTTACCATGCTTGGTATATATATTTTCAATTTATATTTTTAACCGAATATTACAGTCTTATCCACCAGTCCATAAACCCCTTTTATCATAAATGTTTTCAATGTCCAGTACTTCTGTACATAGAGTTTTCAAATGTCCTTTGAAAATCTCTCTAGCCCTCTGTTTGAAATTGTACATGAATTTTCTTTTTTCTTTCCCTATGCATACAGTCTTTCTTTTTTTCATATTCTCCAAGAAAAGTTTTGATTGAAAAAACAATATGAATCACAATGTTACAAAATAAATGCTCTTACCTCATCTGTTTTTACCCCCATAGGAGCTACAAAATTGCCCCACACTTCATACCTGTGCATATCTTTGTCTTCTTTACTTTGAATCCTTACTACATACTTCAGTTTTCATTTTTTTCTGCTCCTCCCCTTTTGCTTATTTTACTTTCTCTGTATATGTTTTCTTTTACATCAAAGCACTATTCTCCAGGATTGCTTCTGCATCCGCTTTTTATAGTTTCTCCATAATGCCCTCTCCATGAAATGTCTCCATTTTCTGGCTCATCTGCATCACCATTTCTTTAAGTAAATCATCCCACAACTCTCCTGACTGGGGGGGTTGTAATTATACATCCATCATTTGCTGACTCATCTCCATCAAACAGATTTCTTCGAAACAACCTCCTCAGAATTCTGCATGCATCTTCAGTCTCAATATTGGCTTTCTCCTCCATTTCTCTCAACACTTCATTATCTCCTTTTCTTTCCATCTGCCTCCCTGTTTTTCTGGACCACCTCTGTGCCTGTAATGGAAACAGGAAGTGCTCATGAAGAATGTGTCCCTCTCGCAACAACGACAAGTAGGGGAAGTTCCCTGAAGCCCTGGCCAAATTTCCTTGGTAGTATAAATACCACTTTGGAGCTGTCCTAAAAATAGGCATTAGTCTTGGTAAACAAAAGATAAATAAAAATAAATAAAATAGGAACTGCTATATTTACATAAATTAGTAATTTCTTTCTTAGGTTACAGTCAGAAATATTTTTTTTTCTGATTCCATATTGACTTCATAATGCCACACATATGATGCTGATTTGACTGAAATCTTTAGTTCAACATGTATATTAATTGTTAATACTCAAGTGCCCAATGTTAAACCATAAGTATCTAGTTAAAATGTTAAGTACATACAATGAATGTAGTATAATGCAACAAATTGTGTTTGTACAGCAGTGTATACATTATGTGGTACTTTTGGCTTATTGTATATATTTGTTTGTGTGTGTCTTATGCCTGGGCTGTGGCGGAAAATGGTCTTATGTGCTTAGAAGATACATACACATGTAAATAAAATAAAACAAAGTAAACATACCTACGTAAGTTTAGAGTGAAGGAATCTGCATGCAGTGTCTGCTGCTGATATTCATGGCTTCTCTTTGCTTCATCTCTCCTGTAGTTATGGTCTGTAAGCTCCCTTTTTGTGCAGTTGTTTCTCTGATGTATACTATACTATCCCTTCATATATCTCTTTCCTATCAATATATCCCACTGTCTCTGAAAAAGAGGGTTTTGAATATGAAAGGTAAAGTTTCTAAGTCTGTAGAAACATTTTATTCTATAAAACTATTATAAGAAGGCTAGATTGCAACAATAGGTGTCTGTGAGTGAATGCTGTCCCTTTTTCATTTGTTTTCTAATCTGCTGAGCAGACAGTATTTTATACTGAAAGAGACTGTGCAGCATTCATGGCATTGCTACATTATTTACTGTAGGTTATTGATTTCACGGAGTATTTTGAAAGTTATGAATCCCAGAATTTTAAGACTACTATGAGCTGTGTTTTTTCTCACTTTCTTCTCAATTAAAGCTTTTTTGATCCATGCAATACTGAATTCCTTGGAAAGTAGCTGCCAAGCAGTATGGGTGTATATCACATTATCGAAACACATTGCATTGAACGTGCAAATGCGTGAAAATGCACATAATTGAAGTGCCTAGATTTATGTCACACTACAGTGAAGATCGGGAATTTTGCCCTTTCCTCACTGTAGTGCAACCTCGGAGTAGGAATATATATTTAATGGGGGGTGTGGGGGGCACAGCCCCCTACAATACAGTGTTCGATTATGTGCATTTTAATTAAGGGTTCGATGTAATGCATTTCGATTATGTGATATAAACCAACAGTACCTAGTTTTTAAAATCAGAACCTGGATTAACTTTGTTTCAAATGTATTCTAGGATTGCCTCTGTTGTTTGCAGTCAGGCATGCACATGGTTCTGTAAGGGTATTATGTTCTGCTGCCCCATTGCTGCAGTCCCTAATTCATATTCTGGACTGCTAAGTTAAGTGCCTTTAACATATTTTGCAATAGAAGTTTGCTTGCCTGCAGAGGCCTTGCTAAACAGAATTATTTTGCTGCAGTACCATTAATTTTTCACAACTTCCTTTGTATTAATTAAAACTCATTAACTTAATGTGACAATCATCACTAACATTGCACATTGTACAATGTATGGATTCCCTTGGGATTGTCAAATTTCAAATAAGTTTTTTTTATGATGGTCCCCATTCCCTGTTGACTCTCCACCTTTTTGATCATGTTTGTATCCTGACATCGTCCTGCAATACTTGTAGGAAATTTGGGATAGTAAAGAAAAACAAAGCAGATTTTGACTAATTTGGGTATACAGGAGATATTCTTGCTGGGTGTCTTTGTGCTGCCTGAGATGAAACAGCACAATAACAGGGATTCTCCCTGTCTGCGAGAGAGAGAGAGAGAGAGAGACTCAATAATTCTGTCTTACTTATTACCACATACCTGTTGGGGGTCTTGTCCCCTGATAAACCCAGACAGGATGTTCTGTACAAAAGTCAAGTGCACTTGGAACAAGACAGCTATTCTAGCCAACTTGTTGTGTGAGGCTGACCTGGATATTATAATGAACACCTGGTAATTCTGCAGCTTTGGTCTTCTTTTAGTGCCAGTACTTCCAACAGTTACCTCCATTATGCAGCACTTTGTCAGGGTCAGGATTGGAAGGCTGCTGTCTCCCCCTTTCCCCTTCTTCACAAGAATTACCTGATGGCTTCACTACTATTACCCAAATGCCCCATTCATTCACTGTGGAAGAGCCATGCATCCCTAGCTAGACAAGAGCCCTGTGATCCATGCTTTCTGGCCTGGGAAACCCAGTTGACTCATTCACTTCCCGAGTGAAAAGACTCAAGTGAGAGGGAGCAGGCCATCTGACATGCCCTCTTATCCTCTGGAGCAGCCTACCTCACTGGAGTTCTTGCCCCCCCCCCAAGGACTAACTTAAGCTTCACAATTCTGACTGACCTCAGGAATATAATACTTCCCAGGCTGTAAAGTGGTTTGCACTGCTTGGCAAAGTTTGCTCTGCAGGCACATGTCCCATGGGTGCAACACCCAGTGCTCCAGCTAGTTCTCACCCAAATGGCAAATCATACCACCAACCCACCCTCCATATCTACCTCCCCAACAAAAGTCCCTGTCAGCCCTATATAGCAACAACTGTATCCAGTATTGCTAGCAATAACAGGAGGATACTCTGCAATTTTGTCTCTGTGCCATGCCTTACAAACGAGTTACCACTTCTCATCAGAATCAGGAACAAATCCAGAAATAATAATTAGAGAGGGACACAAAGTATTAGTACATTTAACTTTAGTCATTAACAGAATAAGAGAATGTGAATTAATATACATTTTTCTGAATTAAAGAAGTCTATTATAATTCTAATTACTGTCGTTGTTAAGTGCAGTTCACCGCCTGTTTCTCCAAAACAGGTAATTTAGTAATTGTGTACAAAGCAAATTCTAATTACTGTTGTTATTAAGTGCAATTCACCACCTGTTTCTCCAAAACAGGTAATTTAGTAATTGTGTACAAAGACAAACTGCATTTATGCATTACATTTTAATTTGACACACATCTATTAGTTCAGTTCACCATTCTTCTCAATTGTCCAGATTATGTCCACATTTTTGCATCATATTTTTTGTCTGTCTCTCATAAAATGTGTGGTTTTCTGGCAAAGCATTGGTGATTGAAGTAACTAAATAATGACAGACATTTTGAGTGTCAGACTTCCTTGTTCAGAAAATGCATGTTAATACAAACTCTGACCTGTTAGTCTAATAACTTTCTATGTGTATTAAAAACAGTATTTAAAATCTGTCCATTTTTTTTTTACCTTTGTCCCATTAGACAGTGAGTCAGACAAGACATGATGTAAATAAATAATTAATTTAATTTTTTCATTGTGTCTTTCACCCACAACACTTACTCCTTCCTTGTCTAGTTGTCCTATATGTCCAGTAAAGTTGTCCTCCTTCTATTTCTGTTCCAGCCCAGAGCCCAGGTCCCAGCTACAAAAAAAAAAGCAGGCTCAAGTTCCAGGTCATCTACTCTGCTATTCCACCCACTGTATCACCACCACCGATAATTCAAGCAAAATAAATTGACTGCAAGTTCTGACTGCAATCACTGCACAAAGTCTTCAAATTTAGAAAGAAATTACAATTTTTGTTAAATAACTATGTTATTAAATAACTACTAGTGCCCACAGAGAGTGATTAAACAAAAAAATAAACCCAGGTATTTCATTTGCTGTAGGTACCAAATATAAATTATTGTAACTGCCTTCTCTTTACTGCCCCTGCACCTGCCCAACAAATCATAAGTCTTTGGGGCAGTGCCAGAGGCTCATCCCACATGTAAATCATAGGGATGGGTGAAACCCGCCCAAGATGACATGGAAAAGGGGGTGATACACTAGAGACTCTCTGACATCTATGTGGGATATTTTTGTACTTTTCCTGCTTACCTTAAAGGGAAAAAAGATATTTATAAAAAATATATTTTTTATTTATTTAGCACAAATTGCGCTCTTTACAAGATAGCACCTGGGTTAATTGCCCCTTTCTCCTAACCCTTTCTATGCTATTGTTTATAGTATCAACAAAGGGTGGTATACATGATGATGTGCTTGTTGTGTCACACAGAGAAACTGTTGGATATTTGCACAGTGTAGCTTGAAACAATAAAACATTTACACTGAGTTTTTGTGGTTAAAATGTATTTTATGAGGGTTTGGGGAAGGAAAACAAAATTTTTAAGAGTTTTGCATGTTTTATGGTAGAGTGTTCTGTCACTTTTTAATTTCTCCAAGTCTTTTGGGTTTCTAAAACCATGACGAGAAAGGACCTATTTCCTAAGTCAAAGTATGATTAAAATTCATGAAATTAGTATTGTTTCAATCTTTGATGTTAGCCAGAAGTGCTCTTCGCAGCACCCACAATGTGCCCAGTAATGACTCCTGCAATTTGAATGGAGTTACATGTGTCTGTAACATATCTAGGCATTGTTGTAAATTCTTTTTTTATATAAGACCTGTTGCTCAGCATGTACACAGTCCATTATCTTGGGCCACTAATATTAACCTTTTGTCTTTTGGTTTAAATTCACCTCTCCGTAACCATACTTGGATTAGATCCTGATCAACATGAAGTTGTTCCAAGAGTTTTCTATACTTGCAACTATATTTATGTATTTTCCACATTTCTTATCCTCTCATCTGATCCTTCACTTTATAATCTTTCTTTTGTTTTTTGACACATTCAGTTTCTGCCTGATTTTTATCTATTTCTGGTTTAATTTCCTTTCCTGTTTGAAGCCGATATGCTTCTGCTAAACTAAGCAGGGAGGTCATCTTAGACTTATTCTCCTCAGATTTCAAAACTTTTACTGTGTTTGGGTCTTGTGAGTTCAGCAGAGATGTATGCATCCCAAGACTGCAGATCTATACATGTAATCAAATTCAAGGAGGCACATACCTCCTTCAGAATGGAGAATATATAGTCTTGGTATACACTTGTTGTGTCTTTTGGCTTTTCCCGGTTAGGGGTCGCCAAGCGGAACTGAGCATGAAGCATCCTTCTTGTACTCCTGTCCAACCTATCCAACACCTTTTAGGGCCAGTCAATCACTCCAAAACTGTAAGTTAGGACAGGAAGAGCAAATTGGTTTATAGCTTGGACTTTGTTCCTGGATGTTAACACTGTTTTTAGCATTAAGTTTAGACTTCTAAAATATTCCTTACTAAGTTTTATTCACATTTGTTCATATTTTATTGTTGATCCTTCATCAGTTCCCAAATATGTATACACTCCCTCTTGTTCAAGTTCTTTTATATCACATTCATGTCCCAAACTGATGTTTTCTTGGTGCTGCAGCTTTTCTGCTTTAAAGGCTGCTTCTGTACATTATCAAGACCAAATGACATTCTTATATCATCTGAAAAAATTTTGATCACTTGCAGTTGTGCTTTCAGTCCCTCATCTGCTGAACTATACAGTTTTAAATCAACTATAAAAAGAAGATGAGAAGTCTTTATACTTTGTTGTTTTTTGGAAGTGAAACTATAGCCATGGCCAAATCTGTTAAGCAGATATCTTAATGGATTAAGGGAAAGACAAAAGGTCAGTGATGACAGAAATTTAACCTGGAATATCCCCCTTTGAATTTGCATCCCTGGAATAATAATTTGTCCTTTATCATGGCTTAACTGCAGACTGGTTTGCCACTCTTTCATGGTTGCTGTAATATAATCAATCAGTGTAGGGTGTATCTTATACATTTTTAAGCAATCTTTTATCCGTGAATGTGGGATACTGTCAAATTCTTTTTTGTAGTCTATCCATGCCATACTTAGATTCTTCCCCTTTTTAGAGTTCTCCATTATGACTTTATTTAACAACAAATGACCCGTTGTTCCATATGGCTTTCTTTTATTACCCTTTTGTTCAATTGCCATGATTGAGTTTTCTTCTAACTGACTAAACTCTGTTGGCATCAATTCCTGTTTATAGTTTATACATTGTCAGAAGGCAATTTATTAGTTTATAGTTTTTAAGGTAGTTTGCAGGTCTGCTGTTAAGTAGGAGTATTGTTTTTCTTGTTGTTAACCAGGCTGGTGTCTGTTTGGGGTACACATATAAATAGTTCTTACTCATAGCTAAATCTTCATGTAAAGATGTTAATACTTTAGCCAGGAATTAGGTACTGCATCTGGGCCTGGGGTTTTCCAGTTAGGAGCTTTTCTTAACTTTGTTTCAATCCCTCTGGTGGTTACTTCATCACATGTCATATCCTGTACATTTGAACTTCTTAGTCTTTCTTTTACTTTGTCTATCCATGTAGCATCTTTGTTATGTTCCACACGATCTTCATAGATACTTCTCTAAAACCCATTTCTTCTTTATTGGTGGTGTTTCAATTCCTTTTGCCTTGTTTCCCAAATCTCTATAAAACCTTTTTGGGTCATTGATAAATTGCTTATTTTGTACTTTTCCTTTATATTTATCTGCATATCTTCTGTGTTTTTCTACCTGTGCTGATATTTTTAGTTTATTAGTTGCAATAGTGCACAGTAGAACCTGATCTGTTCTGATACTGTGCACTGCTTTTTTATCACATCTATCTTTCTGAGTGTTTTGTTGATCTGTTCACTCTTCTATACTTTTCTAACAGTGACACCTCTTCTCTTAATTACTGTATAGTTTTCTTTGTTTGATACTTCCAATATGGCATTTAATTTCTCCTATTCCTTTCCCTTACTGCCCTTTGTTTTTCTGGTAAGACTTTATCTGTTATTAATTTAGATGCACAGTAGTATATCCTATTTACTTCTGTTATATCGCATGAATATCTGCAAACATTTCTAATTACTGTGTTCATTTGTTTTATCAAACTTCTGAATTTTGTGTTTTATTGACATTTTGTAGTCTATTTCTTTCGTCGATCTTAATATGTCTGTCCATCTCTATTAAATCAAGCAACTCTTCTCTTAAATCATTTTCCTCTAAACTGGGGCACATTTTTTGTTCTCCATTTCCTGCAGGCATTCTATAGAGAGTTCCACATCTTCCTGTGCAATATTCTCTTCACTTTCATCCCGTGTCATCCATTGCTGTTTCATATGGGAACTCACTGCCCTATCACTCCATTGACTGTGTCAGAGTTGCCTCAGTTTCCTGTTCATTCCCTGCTGTGAAACTCCAGCTGAACTTTTGTACTGGTTTCCTATGGAAGGCCCCAAAGTATCTTCATATGGCAACTGATCAGATGTTTCCTTTTGCACTGTTTATCTTTAATTTGGTGAGCTGTTGCTCTTTCCTGCTGTGATGTTATCAAACTTAGATTTTGTACACTAAATCCTTCACTTTGCAGGTAATCCATAGCCTCAGTTTCTATTTCTTTTACTTCTGCGTTGCTAATCCTCTCTTCTACTTTTTCTCTTTGTTTTCTTATTTTTTGTATTGTAAAATGTTTTCTATCTGGATACCTGTGCCTGCATTTCTCTTCAAATATCTTTGGTGCTGCTCTTCTTTTGTATTAATTAGTTTTGCTTTCTCTTTTGAATAAATATTGCACCATGTTAAATCTGTTTCTCTTTCCCATGTCCATATTTCTTCTTCAGATGTCTGCTGCTCCTCCTGTTTCTCCTTACCTGTGGGACTCATTGGGGTATAACCTGTGTTAGACTTTCTACACTAAATCCTTAACTTCACAAGTATTCCATAACTAAAACTTCTATTTTTAACTTCTACTTTATTAATCTTCTGTTCTACGTTCCCTCTTTGTGATCTTGTTTTTTGTATTGTGAAATTTCCCATATCTGGATGCCTTTGCCTGTATTTCTCTTCAAATATCTTTGAGGCTGCTTTTTTTTGTATTGATTCATTTGGATTTGTCCTATGCATACATTTTGTACCATATCAGATGTCTCGTTCTTTCCCATGAACATATTTCTTTTTTATACCTTTCAAAAATCTCTAGATTTTGTTTTTTATATTTTTGCACTTCCTCAATTGTTTCATTTTCCAAACTGTCCAAGGTTTCTTGGTCTATATAATGTTTTTCATTAATCTGTTGTGTCAATGAACACACTTTTTTATTTGAAACTTCTAATAGTTTTTCTTGTACAAGTATTTTTATTTCCTCTAATTTCTCTCTTAATCTTTTTGTACATCTTCCATCTGGAAATTCTGGGCTTCTTCCATAATAGTAATAATACATCATCTCCTTCTTATCCTCACTAGTCCACTCTATCATCTTTATGGCTCTTTTTTTGGCCTATCAGTTTTTGTGATTTTGGTGGCCTGCTACTTCCTTCTACAACAGGTGGCCCATAATCCCCCTGCACTGGGCTTGCCACATTGTATCGTACTAGTGCACCTACCAGGATTGGGCACTTTTTTATCCTGGGTCTTGTGCACCCAGCCATATTTTTTATTTTTAACTTACTTCTGTTCATGATATATATGTCCATATATGTCAAGCACAGCGCCTCATTGGCCCTCTTCAAAAGGAACCTTGATGATTGGATGGGAGATAGGAAATTCACCCCGGGGATCATGTCAGTCGCACTACTAGACAGGGGCCCAGAGAAGTAAATATTGTGGGAAGAAATTTCCAGGGAATTGTTATGGCTAGGCTTGCATAGGCCTTAGGGCTGATAGCCTAGTACCAACCTATGAACCTATGAACTTATATGCTATATAAAATGCAGTCTGTATATCAATGTTGTCTTGATGAGATTTCATGAAAAACAGGTCCACCTCATGAAGGTACTCACTAAGACTTGAGGATGAATTGAGTTCCAGCAATAGTACTCTCTTTTGCTTGCTAATTTATCATCTCTCCTTAACTTTTAAAATATTCCATATAGTTGGTGCTATATTGTAGAAGACTGTCTTGGTGGAGGTTAGTCTGAAATGGGATCTTACCAGTTGAACAGCATCATTAATTTCTTTCACTATTATATGTTCTGGTTTTGCTATGCAAGGAGTTGTTGATTGATGAATAGCAAGTTTCTCTGAAAAGCTTGTAAGTTAAATTATTTGGCAAAAAAAAATTGTTCCTGCCTCGGCATTTAGCCATACGGCCATTAACAGTTATGTAATAATGTTCTATACAATGTTACAAATGAATAAACTTCAGTATTTTATTTTCAGCAGTTTGCAGTAAGTTGATGTACACTGGAGAGTTTAGTGCTATAAGAGGTTAATTCTTAGTCAGCAATCACCTGGCCTTATTTAAAATGGTCCCTCCAACTCTTAAGTCTCCTGATCTTGCACCGATTCATTTTAGGAATTTATAAAGTGTAACCAAGAAAGACCTCATTACTCTACTTTGCCAGCTCCTCACAGGTAGCAGTACTGATGATCCAGAGTTGTTAGTGCTCTATAACTAATGTGATCACGGATGCCCTAGATTAGTTAGCCATATGTACACTGATTTTTGGGGAATTACTGGATTCCTGGTTTAGCTAGGAACTTTGCTCCCTTGGTAAAATAAGGGTGCATGTTATAGCACAAGCCTAGGCTTTTTAAGAGTTACACATGCTGTCACTCAGTATTTTGTTATCCATAGAGTTTCCTACCACTTCCAGAATACCAGACAGTCTGTTATGAATTGTCAAAATGCTGTGCAGTCAGTCCTGTTTTATCAAACCAAAGATATTTTCAGCCTATGAATGTGATACAGCTATTGGTCCTTTGTAGCTAAGACTGATCTTATTCATTATGAAACTCTCCAAGGTGTCTCTGTAGGGTACAGTGAGGAGGTTCATAGATCCCACTGGCATTGTCTAATGTTCTTACATAAAGACAACACCAAGGTTATGAGTTTGATATTGAGCATATGCCATTCAGCCAGCAAGCAGGATCCTGGTCCAGCTGTCTGGATTCCCTGTGTCCAGTTAGTCTTCATATTATCAGATTCAGATTCTTTCTAAGACCATAGTCCTTCCATCTGATGTAAAATAGACCTTAGTGTCTCATAAAGTTAAGAAATGATCTTTAGATCTATTTATCTGAGGAATTACTGACTTATGTCTAACCTGTCATCCGGTAACACTAAGAAAGTGCTTTGTTACAGTGCAAAGCATGTATCATTTCTTATAATCTCTTGGACTCTTAGAGATGTTTCAATTTGGTTTCAAGAAATGAGATAGTACAGAATCATGTCTCATTAGAGTTGTCAAATGGTGAGGAGTCCGTTTTGTTATTTTGCAATGGTTGTCTTTAATCTTTTAACTGCATTTGATACTGTGGATCATAGGAATTTGCACCGTTTTATTGTCCAGTGTAGTTCAGCTTTCAAAGTTTTTGATTAGTGTGTATATTACTTCTCATTTCACATGTATAGAGTAGACTCAAATATGATATCTTCCTTAGTCTAGCTACTTTGATTCAAGGTCCTTTAGGGTTGCGTTATTAGTCCCCTGTTACTCATGGTGTGTGTATATATATATATATATATATATATATATATATATATATATATATGTCTTTAAGGAAATGCTGTTTGAAGGACAGGTTTAAATCATGAATGCATTTCTAATGATATACATTATAACTGCCATTTCCACATGAGTGTGTGTGTGTGTGTGTGTGTGTGTGTGTGTGTGTGTGTGTGTGTGTGTGTGTGTGTGTGTGTGTGTGTGTCAGTCCTGACAACATTTACAAGGCAGCCTGGATGTCATACTTTACTGGATGAGGAGTAGTCCTTCGAGCTTCTAGACAAACTGGAAGTAATGACCATACATGCAGCCTTTAAGACGATTACAGTTTCTAGCCCTCCTGTCTCAGAGCCATAATTGGCTAATCTAGTGCCTGGTTCTGTTCCCTGATCTGATACCACTCAATTCCAAGTTGAGAAGAAAAAAAATGTCCATTCATCAACTTAGCAAAAAAAAAAAAAAGTCCAGTCCACAATCTGACACTTTCCATATTAAAATTAAGAGGATGGGTCCCCTCTCAACTCACTGTTACTAAATAAAGACAGGCATTTTGGTTTCAAATGTCATATTAATCGGAAAATGCATGCTTAGTTTTGCAAAACCTGTTATTCTAGTAGTAACTTTAAAAAATCTTTCTTTTAACTGTAACAAACCACCCTCTGCAAAGTAGCCATCGGTTTACTACAGTTACAATACATCAATACCATCCCACTAAGTGCTTCAGCTCTGAAAAGCAATTACAGTAAAGACCAATTGGCAGAAACTGCTATTAATGCCTCTGACACCTTGGACCCAGGACAGCTGCCCCTTTTGCCCAACCCTATGCTTCTGTCCTGCATTATAATTTATGCGAGAAACAAACTTAAGCTTGTGTCTCAAGTGCAATGTCTAGGCATGTTCCTTGACAATCATCTGTCTCTAAAGGACCAAGTGACAGTTGTTAACTCCATCTTTTCCTTCTAAGGAATAATAGCTAGACTAGGATGTGATTCCATTACAGGACCGTTCCAAGGCTGTTGATGATCTGGTATCTTGTATTACATTATATATTTTTATATTATATTATTATATGCCTTACTGCAGTGCTCTCTGCTTGGTTATGGCCACTGCACCTAGTTCAATGCATGCAGTGAAGGGGTCTGTGCCATGTACAGGTCCATTCTGCATTCCCATACCACACCTATGCTGCACAGACTGGAAAGGCTGGTGCTGGCTTATAGACATTACGTGTAAGAGTCTTCTCTTCATTTAGATTACCTTATATGACTCCAGTCCCTCATATGGTGCGATACTGTCAATTGGAGATAGTAAGGTGGATCTTTGGGAGGAAGCCTGGTTAAACAGATGGAAATAAAGAAATAAGATAATCTTTGTGAGCAATTATATTTTGGTAGTACACTGGGTCCATGACTGCATGTTAAACAAACGTTTGGTGAAAGGTAATGTAGCAATTAAATGAGACAAGCATGGACATATGTAATATTTGAAGAATTAATTAAGGAAAATAAGAAATCTATCTGTTGGTTTACCAGTAAGTGCTGCCACATCTAGAAAGTTTAGGATATTTATATGGAAATATTTGCTTAAATTCTTATATACAAAATTTTGATTAAAGAAGATATTTCTACTAAGTTTGTTGTATGTGTTTCTTGAAGACTGATTGGATGTGTGAGCATTCTGTTTGGTCATGTAAAAGAATGAGTGAGTTTAAGAAAGCATTCCATCTCACTTTATTAGTAGTATTATTAGCTAAGGCAGCCACTTTTGTTACTAGATTTTAATACTTTAGAGTTCACAGTAGAAGCAGGGTTTGTGTGTCCCACTGATATTCACACTGATGAAAGCTATAACTAGGAAATAGAAATATGTGATTGCAAGTGCAGCAGAGGATGTTACTGAAACTATGAATTAGAAGAAAACAGACAAAGTGAGATTGAAAAAAAATGTCCATGGACCAAATATTTAGCCCAGTGGTTCCCATGGTATGTGTCTAAAGATACACTGTAGATTTATATATTTTTGAAGATTTCTATATACTTGTCCTCTAATATTTTATGTACTTGAATTTATAGGTAAGTGGGTTGGAGTCTTGAAATAATTGATGAAAATTTTGAATATTCTATAGATATAGTTCATTTTATTATATTCTTTCACGGAGTGATATAAGCATAAACTCAGAAAGGCAGAAACTTACAAAAACATTTTCGTTCTAGTGCTAAGCTTGTAATGTGTTTATACGGTGAGTTATGAAATATAGAAGACCTTGAAGATGAATGGTAGAGATAAAGAACCAAGACCAGATGGTTTAACTACAAGACTGCATATGTTGCAAGACACCATTTTGTTTAAATAATTTCAAGTAGGTGTCTCCCAGAGACAGTAATTATGATCCTTGAAAATGCATAAACAGCAAGTGAAGATGATGTGGAATTATATATGGAGACCAAAACTGCACTACCTGATCTCAGAGTTAATATATAAAAGTAACTGTGGGGTAGGTGGTGCAGTGGGATCAAGGACTTCCTGCAAAAAACATTGAATGGATTAGTACTGAGTATTAGAATCCACTGTTTTACTATCTGAATTCCAGTTAATTTTTGAATCATGTGGGACTCTCACTCTGAGAGCCTTTTCAAGATATCTATACTAGAGAGTGAGCACCGTCTGTTGTCATCTGCTTGATTATTTCAGTCTTAAACAAACCTAATAAACCACCTGACAGACATGCTAATACGAAAATACTAACCAATAGACTCAAATTTTTTAATACCAAAGAATGTTCATAAAGATCAAGTTAGTTTTTTTTAAAGGGCTGATCTGACATAGATCATTTTAGAGCCTTCTTTAACTACTCTCACATTTGTGAAAACTCTTGTCTATTTTACTTGTCTATCGTTAGTGACTTTAAAATAATTTTTGACACACTGCAATGGCCTTTTTATGCCGTGAGATGAAAAAACAAAGAATTCCTCAAGCTTCCATTAAAAGTACAAAAACACATAAAACAATCTAACTGTCCATCTTTTGACCAATAATAAAAAATGTTTCTGTTTTCTCTAAAAATAAGCATTAATCAAGATTTCTTTTTCTCCCATTTACTGCCTTAATAATTCCCAAAGCCATGGCAAGTAAGATAAGAAAAATCACAATATATTAACAACTGGGAATGACCCTGTAGGACTAAATGGTTTGTAGATGACTACCTCAATCTTACAATCAACCCATTCTGTACCTATTGGGGATAAACCCATGAAACTTTAGAAGACTCTGGTCTCTGAACTAATCTGTCAAAAATTAAATTTTGTGTATGAGTAATTCAAGTAAAAAAATGGATATGGGATGGAAGCAGGCTTTGTATAAAGCAAGGTGTCAGTGATATATTTCTTTGCTTTTATTTTTAATTTGCTGATCAGATAGAGCCCTGATCTCAATGGACCAACTTCAGTCTCAGCCTATAGAAGGCCATAACAGTAATACAAATTAACCTGAATAGTATGATAGGTAAAGTTAGTACAAATAGAACTTATGACATTAAGTAACTTTAGAACATCTTAATAACAAAGAAGAATATGTTTTGCTACAGATTACAGTGTGTTCAGACTCATCATCATCATCAACCATGTTCTACATGGAGATGGGGTGCTGTGTCAACTTTCACCATTCCTGTTTAATGTCACTCTCCTAACTTTTTCAGCACTCATGCCTGACTTTCATGGGTCTTCTTTAACACAATCCATCCACCTATTTGCTGTACACCCTTGTTTTCCCTTGCCTTCTTGCTGTGTGTCCCAAGTCATCTTCACCAGAATGTGTTCTACATTTTTGGACATGCCAGAACCACAAAAATCTGTTCTCTTTGACCTTCTCTGCAATTGGAGCTACTTTCTACTCTGATGTCATCATTTCTTCACCTGCCTCACAGTGTGCATCCTACCACCTATCTGAGACACTTCATCCCCATCACCATTAGCTTCCTCAATTGCCCAGGTTTCTGTACTATACAGTAGCACTGGTCACAAATCTGTTTTGTACATCTTGCATTTCAGCTTCTATGGCATTCGTCTGTCATATACTATCCCTGCCACTCTGTGCCAGTTGGCTGCAGCCCCTCTGATTCTAGCTCTGACCTCCACTTTCAGAGGGCCTGTAGCCCCTATGATTCTAACTTTAAATGCCTCATTCAGACTTCCCTTTTCCTCAACCACCCTTCCCAGATACCTGAAGCTGTTAACCTGTTCCACTATTTTTCCTTTTATGTCAGTTCTCAGCTTCTTCAGATTTCCCCCTATTTGCTGCAATTGCAACTGTCTTATCTGTACACAGTTTCATCCCATGTGCCTTCAGTTTTGCATTCCATTCCCTTATCCTTTGCTGAAGTTCTTGCTGAGAGTCTGCCTGTAATGCCACATTGTATACTTAGAGCTTTTTTATTGATCTGTCTCCTGTAGTGGATTGTGTGTGTGTGTGTGTGTGTGTGTGTGTGTGTGTGTGTGTGTGTGTGTGTGTGTGTGTGTGTGTGTGTGTGTGTGTGTGTGTGTGAGACTTATTGACAATGATTACTGCTGTCACGACACTTTGCTGGTAAAGTCTGTCTGACTCTTGTTTTTTAGAATGTGGCAATATATTTAGTGCCCTTTGTGGCAATCCTTTCTTCAAAGCTCCTACTCTTACATCATTTACCATCATTCACTTCGCCAAATTACTCTCAGAGAGTTTAGGAAGATGATTTTTGTTACTGAAGCCAGGAAAATAATTTGATTTTATGCAAGGGATTTTCAACTTGGATAGGGGCTGAACTATCTCTAAGTTGGGGGGCACAGCATGTGCACTGGCACAATATACTGTATATATTATATGCATGTTCCTATGCATGGAATTATAAGACACCTGCTCCAATCCCTCACTCAAAACTAAGAGGTGTGCTTCTAACTAAAGTACCAACCTCCAGTCTCCAGCAGGGGCTACCTGCCTTCCAGCATCAGGGTGACTTATTCATCTTGGGTGGATGGCAACCAATTTGGATACCCTGCCACTGTGCCAGCTGTTCTTGGTCTGTATTTTGTTTTGTGGATGATCTTGTTTATTTCACAGTGGTTTTGTAATACTGCTGTTTAGATGTACTGTGTTGCTATGACAACTGTCATAACTGCATGTGTGCCCTTAGTTGTTATACTTTTGTGAAAATATATTTCCTCTTGAACTAACATCTATTGTAAAATGCAACTTCTGTTTAGCTTTCTCTTGAAAAAGAGATACTGCAATCATTGTATAATAATAAGAAATAAATTTAAAAAATATATAAAAATGTATTCCCCCAGAAATCTAAAACTATATAATGTGATGTCTGACAAGTTTTCCAAAACCTGCCTGCATGTATCCATCAAGTCTCATATTCAGCAGTGTTGCTGCACAGCTATAGGGCTCATCTGCAAACTTTCCAACATTTTTTAATTTTGTTAGATTTACTCTTTTCATTATTAAATTTGTTACTTCAGCAAATATTTTGCTGTCAAACATGATTTTTAAAAACTGTTGTTCTACAGTGACATGTAGACTTTGTGTAATGAAGAGTCCTAAACATCTGAAATTCTGTGATGCATCATTTTCACTAAACAACTGATGGAACAGCTCAGTCAAGTGTCTACTACAAAGAAAGTAATTATCTGCACTTTCTTATAGCCAGTGCAGACAAGACAGTATTGTGCAATGCCAGACTTACAGAGAATATTACCCCTGTCATGACTTTCCCTGGAGCTAGGAAAATAAGCCCAAACAACATTTACTCTGTTACCTGCAGATTTTACAATGTTAGATAATGGTGTCAGCATAATCCATACCTAAACATGGCTGATGCAGGCACATGATTTGTTTCGCAAAATGTTTTAGAGTGTGTCCTGCACAGTTTCTTAAATTAAATGGTAATTGTATGAAAGAACAGTATGCAGAAATTAAAGTAACTGTTACCATTTATTGTGAAAGGACTTCAGAAGATAAACAGTCTACCAGTCGACTCATTAAAGTTAAAAAGGTCTACCTTGTAGAATTCATCACTTCATATATAGGAAAAGATAATACATTTATTTACACCATATATGTGGATGCTTGTATCTAAGTCTTTAATTACCTAGCTTACCTAGAAAAAAATGTTCTCAGCACTGGTACTGCTTTGCTTTAGGACAGAAAAATAATAGTTACCTCATGCTGAATCATGGACAAATTTTAATTATTATACCATGTAATGTAATTTAGGAGGCTAGTTGTTTATTTGGGTTTCCATTTTGAGCCTTCATAAAATTAAAATGTAGGCTGTAAAATGCAGTTCATTCTTAAAAAATACCATTTTATTCTTCATGCTGATTGTTGATCAGTGAGATTGTAATTTCTAACAAGGTGTGTGCATTCTTATGTTGTATGAGGCCTGAGACTGAAGAAAATGGCTGTCGTGATGGAGTCATTTTTTATGTTTGCTACTTCAGCAGAGACCTGTTTTAAGGAAATGAAAGAATACGTCCTGCCTGCAAAGAGCAGACAAAGATGTACAGATGACATTGTTTGGCAGTTGTCTGAAAACCTGCACCCCATTTTCTTTTATAATGTCATGGCTGATGATATGCAATGAATATATTAAAGTATTTAATTTCCTGCCTTATTTTTATCATTCTTTCTAACTTTTGTCTTCAGTCTCTATAAAGTATAAACTTATTTTCTGTTGCTCATTGTCATGAATTTCTGCATTTTAAGACATTGACTGCTTTTCTTTTTGTTTAGTGCAAGCCTTAAGTGAAAAGTGTCACTTCCATTTGGCACATTTATCCATTTACCAAATTTAAAAAAATCATCAAAAATGAATGTACAGCAGTGCATTTGATGTGACATCACAGTATGTATTCTGCATAAACAGAAGAGTGTCATTAAACACATAATAGTTACTAGTGTCGATGGTAAGAAAGGGGAAAGGTATTTGGAGGCCTCACCCAGGCATCTTTGGCTATTCCCTGGGCATCCAGCATTTAGGTTAGAAAGTAGCTTAAGCATGGCTATTTGCCATAATTACTGAAGTAACCAAGAAGCTCCCTCATAAGAATATTACATCCTGATTTTGGTTGTAGTAGACCATCAAGGTAGATTTCGTGATGTCCTTCCATATCACTGTTGCAGTATTCCTTACATGAGGGATCTCCTTCCAAGGATAGCCCAACATCCAGACAGTATACCAAAGCCATTAGTATTTACATGCACCATATATATGCTCCCCATGCAAAATGTAGGGCTTTAAGGTGACATATGGATGCACACTTCAAAACTTCTTTGCCACTAGTATGCATGTCATCACTGAATGCTGGACTGAACACCTTTCTTCTGTGCTTGTTACCGAGATTTTTTTTTAGTTAAGTGCCCCATCAAAGTTCTTTCTTATCTTTCTCTTTTATTTTTAGTGTTGTTGGTTTCATGCCATTCAGAAAGGAAAAAATGTCAGTGTGGGAGGCAGATTCCCCATGAAGATCATCAAGACCAGTGTCTCTTCAATCTGGGTGCTTCCCATGACCATACAGTGTTCTATCTGCCAAGCATTTGTCCCTAAGACCCTACATAGTCACCTCTCCTCCTTATCTAGTTACCTAGGAAAGCAACGTCTTAAGCTGTTGGCAAAGGCTGCTATGGCAGAGTCTTCCCATCCCAAGAGTCAGATATCAGCTATGAAAAAGGCCAAAAAACTCATATCTGACATTGCTGCTGTCTAGCCTCCTCCAAACATGTCTCTTGAGGCTAGTGAAAGCCTGAGGGATCATCCAGTTGTTACTTTGGATTCCTCTACCATGATCCCATTGGAGGCTGGCATGGATCCAACTTTTCACACGTCCATGGATGCTTTCTAAATGTCTGCTCCAGAGATTGAGAGGGGAACCTCACCTAATTATAACCAAGGGACCAAGGGGGATTCCTCAGCTCTTAGTGATGGAGGAGATCCCTACTACGCTTATTGAGTGTCAAGGGTCTGACCCTCCCAGGGTTTTTTGTGCAGATGTCTCACAAAAAAAAAAAAAAAAAAAGAGTATTTCCGTGCAGTTAAGGATCTCAAAGAGAATGGCAGGATTTTATTTAGGGATTGTTTAATGTTTTAATGGCTTTAAAGCCTCCTCAAGGGGTGTCAGTGCCTGCCCTTCCCTGGTCTTCCACTCCTCTTAAAAGACCTAGGGACAGGATTCCTCTGATGAATATCAGGATTTGGGAGAAGTGTTTATTCTCATGTACCTTCCCCCTTGGACTATGGTTCAGAGGAAGAGGAGTCTATTACTTTAGACTCACCTTTAGAGAAGCTTTTCTTTGGGGATGGTTACATTCCCCTATGTTGTAATTCTTTAAGTGGAATTGTTCACAGGTTTCTGATATCCAGAAGAGGTATTATAAACTCCTCCAGATGGAGTCTCCCAAGCCTTCTGCTGTTCCTGCAGTTTTTACTGCCCTCCTGGATACCTTTTCAGAAGCTTCTGTAGCCCCTGGTTCTCATCCCCCAGCTCGTAAGAAGCCCGACAGATTTTACAAGGTGCCTGATGATTTTAAATTTCTATATAGATGCCCTTCTGCTGATCCTTCTATGGTGTCTGTCTCTTCTGACAAACACTCCAAGTTGTTGCCCTCTAGTAAACTGTTTCCTTTAGATAAGAATAATAGGGCCATGGAGAGGCTGGGCAAAGAGGTCTGTATTGCTGCTGCCCTGTCTTTTAGGGCAATTAATTACCAGACATATGCATGCTTCTCAACTGTCCAGATTTTCATGGAATGTCCAGACTTTTTACTCATACTTTTGGTCTGCTCCCCATAAAATTTGTGGTTTTCTGGCAAATCACTGGGAGGAGCTGAGGATTGAAGTCACTAAATAATGACATACATTTGAGTTTCAGACTTCAAATCCTTCAGAAAATGTATGTTAAAACAAACCCTGTTACTCTATCAACTTTCTAAGTTTATAGTTTATAAGAGCAATATTTAAAATATGTTCCTATTTTTGGGCCTTTGTCCTCCCATTTTGTTGGGCTTTGTCCAGATTTCCTGCACTAAGAGGTTTAAGGTATGCTGATATGACCAGTTATGTTTTAGCCCTCTTCTCTCAAGTTTTTTTAGGCAATTTCTGATCTTCCTGATTCTGAGGGGAAGGCTTTGGTCCTTTCCTTGTTGGGTTCTACCTCTCAAGTTTCCCACCACTCTCACCACTCTGTTAAAGGTAGTTATGATGCACCTGATGCTTCTTTCCAAGGCTGCTGCATTTGGTTCTGTTATGAGGCATTATTCTTGGCTTTGTCTTCAGGCTTTGCCTGATGACATTAAGGCCAAATTATTGGAGCTGCTTTGGATAATAAAAGTCTTTTTGGTACTTCTGCTGGCTGCTGAACTTTTTAAATCTGTCCAGGATAAGGGTGAAGCCATGCAGGTGTTGAAACATATTTTTGTTTCTACAGTTCCAAAGTTTCAGAGGAATTATGCTTCCAAATCTGCTTTTGTTCACAGATAGTCTCACCCTCCACCCAAGGGTAAAAAGGGTTCTAGATGTATACCCTCTACTAAATTTACACAGACCCCTATTTCCCAGAAACCTCCTTTTCAGGACAAGCCAGGTTCTGTCTGACAATTTGCTTTCCTTTTCTCTTGGACAGGTTCCCTTTTCCCTTCCAAACTGGTTACGGATCACAAAAGACGAGTTCTGTCCATTATCTACCAGGGGTATTTCATGGTTTGGAAATCTCTTCCTCCCTTTCTGGGCATCCCTCAACCTCCTCAAGAATAGCATCCTCTCTTCCCTGAAATGCTTCATTCTCTCTTACCCAGGGCACCATCCAAGCTGTGCCCCCTGCCCAGGAAGGGACTGTTTTTTATTCCAGAATGTTTCTGGTTCCCAGGAAGGAGGGTACCTGGAGACCAATTCTGGACCTTGCTCAGCTCAATACCTTTCTCAAGGTCCATTCCTTTTGGATGTTGTCTCTTCACACTTTATTTCCTTTTCTTTATTCCAGGCCTTTCTGGTCTCTCTGGATCTCAAGGATGCCTACCTTTATATCCCTATTGATCCCCTGTTCAGGAAGTGTTTGTGTTTTTCTAATTCTTCCTTGAATTTTCAGTTTTCTGCTTTGCCTTTTGGCCTCCCTACTGCCCCAGGATTATTCACCAAATGCCTTGCTCCTGTCATTGCTTTTTGTAGGATGACAGGGGTTCAGGTCTATCCTTTCCTTTTCTGGATGATCTGTTCATTCAAGCTTCATCCCCTGAGGTGCTACTTCAGGATCTACAGTTATTATTTCTCTGCTGCAGAGTCTGGAGTTCACCATAAACATTCAAAAATCAGTCTTAACCCCTTCACAGGATCATGTTATCCTTGGTTGGCTCTACTTCTCATTACCAAAATACCACTTACATGAATTTCACTAGATCGAGATGACAACACTGAACATTCACTTAAACGAATGTTCACATCACCACAATTATAAACAGGGAAAGTTGCCTTTTTCCCTACTATAGTGCAAAGAGTCGGTATATAAAGTTAGGGGGCTGGAGGCTACCACAAGGGGGTGGGGTGGGGTGGGGAGAAGCCGCCCACCTGGGCAGGTTTGACATACTTCTTTGTGTTTGTTGTTAAATATAGGCCAACTGCCTCCATTCCCAGTTTAAAATTCCAGTGATGTGAATGTTCATTCAAGTAAACGTTTGGTGTTGTCATCTCGATCTAGTGAGATTCTGTTAAATGGCATTTCGGTAATTAGAAGTAGATGCCCTTGGTTACAGGATCCAGACCTTCCCATTGCTGGCATCTCTGCTTTCCCTCAAGGCCCAATCTCTAATTGCCATTTTCCAGTCTCTTCTTCCTCTAGATTTGGTTACAGCCAGGACTTTCTCAAGGTCCACAGGCCCATGCTGCCCCTGCCCAGGCTGCATATGAGAAAGCTTCAATGATACCTTAAGTCAGTATGGCTTCCACATTGTCACCCCCTAGACTTCTTACTTCCCTTCCTTCCTTGTCTGAAGCTCAAACTTCAGTGGTGGATTAAT
The DNA here is from genome assembly GCF_019279795.1 of Protopterus annectens. Classification (NCBI taxonomy): domain Eukaryota; kingdom Metazoa; phylum Chordata; order Ceratodontiformes; family Protopteridae; genus Protopterus; species Protopterus annectens. The sequence continues at coordinate 1,941,614,361 of NC_056741.1, forward strand.
CAACATTTTCTCAACCCAGAGTTTCCTTTCCTGTCTCCAGTCCCTACTCAAGAGCTCTTTACAGATGCCTCAGACAGGGGGTGAGGAGCTTCCTTCAGCTTTCTCAGGGTCCAGAGTTTCTGGCCTCTTCATTAGAGGTCAGACCACATCAATATTAAGAGGCTAAGGGCCCTGCTTTTAGCTTTTTAGGCTTTTTATGCTCTCTTTCATCCCAGGCCCTTCACATTTTTTACAGACAACACCACAGTGATGTGGTATGTCAACAAGCAAGGGGGTATAAAGTCCTACCTCCTTTATAGGCTAGCTGTTCAGGTCTGAGGTCTAGCTGTTCAGTGTCAAGAGATGGTTCAAACTGTCTATATTCCCTCAGAGCACAATCTAGTGGCAAACTCTTTGAACAGTTCCAACACAAAAGCTCACAAATGGATGCTTCCACAGAGATATGTTCCTGGACATTGTCCCTCAGTGGGGGTACACTTAAGGTAGATATTTTTGCCTTCCCTCTGAACAGACAACTTACTCTTTTCTGGTCCAGAGTCCCAAGTCCTCTAGTTTGGAAAGTGGATGTCCTGTCTTTTCCTTGGAAGGGAATGTTTCTGTACACCTTCCCTCCCCTTCCCCAGCTTCCAAGAGTCTTGCACAAGATCATGCAGGATTCTCCTAAAATGTTGTTATTGATTCCATTTTGATCTGGACAGCATTGATTCCCCCTTCCTTCTCACTTGGACATGGATATGGTATAGAAGCAGAGAAGGAGTTAGAAGAGCTTTAGGATCTTGCAGTCTGTGAGCGACTGAAATATGAAAGAAGAGAAAGACCTGAGCATTAGGCAGGCTTTATGCAAGAGCAGAGCCATGTATTTTTGAGATAATTTTTTTAAAGAGACTTTGAAATGGGTTAGGCCAGGCATAAACCTGGTAGCTAGAGGTAGTGAATTCCAATGTATAGAGACAGAGTATGAATACATAAATCATTGCTAAGAAAAGCTTCAGAACCACTCACTATTTTATTTAAATATAAGCTCAGTATGTCTATTTCTGCTTCAGTCTTTGTTGTATCATTTCTGTTACACATTTTGGGGCATAGTTTTTGTACAGGTCTACAATATACATTTTTTTAGATAAAATTAGATTGGATTAGATTAGATTAGATTAGATTAGATTAGATTAGATTAGATTAGATTAAAATAACAGATTTTTGGAAATGGAAGGGTTTTTTCAGTAAAGTAAACTTACCTGCCCAGCAAAGGAACAGCACAAGTGTCCATTAATCCTCAAAAGCCTCAGAGGAGCATACTCTTTGTTTGCTGGAAAGCCTGAAGGGCATGGGGCCCAGACTTGCTTATTAGTCAGCTCAGCTCATACTGCCTGACAGTTTTGGTATGTGGAAGGTGCCCTGAAGCTTTGGAAGCTGGCTAGCCATTATATCTTATGCAGGATATAACACATATACTTAAGGCTACTGCAGCAGTGATCATTCAAACATCTATTGTTATGATAATTTTACTTACACAACTGTACTTTCTTGCACTGTTTGAGATAACAATCATCTGTTCATTTTGTTTAGGGGGTTAAGTTCATCTAGGATATGCATACTGATATCATAGATAGCTGTGCAGATATCAGTATCTATTAATAGACAGACTGAGATGTAAGAACAAAAGTTTAGCTGGTTCAGTTAGCTCCTAGGATAGTATTATGACCTAGTGCCCCACCCCCTTAGCTCAAGTGAAGAGCAAAGGATCTAACCAGGCACTTGCAACAACTGGAACACCCTCAAAGGTTCCTTATCAGGAGAAACCAGAGTATGAGTATCCTGTCCTACACAGATTGCCTTAAGGCCCTATCTCTGTTGTCTCTGTAGTCAGTCTCTAAATTTTACTGTGAGGTGATTTATGATGACATACAAGGCATTCTCAGATCCAGCTCTGATGGATCTCTTGCACATCCACAAAACAAACAGCACCAGAAACCCTAGCTCCAATGATCTGAAATTTGCCTGTGACATAAATAAAATATGCTGGACAAGCACTTATGTGTCTCAAAAGATCCCTGTGCTATGGAACAAGCTCTCCATCTTTGTGAAGGAGAGCTCATCTCTGACTCTCTTCAAACTAAACCTTGATCATTGGATGGAAAATCGCAAATTCACCCTGTTTAGCCCCCATGTCTCTGATAGATAGAGGTCAACAGAAAGTAAATTAATCCTTAACTGACATACCCCTCCAACATAACACTTAGCTACTTCCTTACTAACATAACCAAATATACTTCTCAACCTCTTAAAGCAAAAAACTCTGGACAAAGCAATAAATGGGGGGGACAGAGGCCCAAAAATAGGGACACTTTTAAATATTGCTCTTACAAACTTAGAAAGTTGATAGAAAAAGAGGTTTTGCATTAACATGAATTTTCTGAAGGGTATGAAATCTGAAACTCATGTTTGTCATTATTTTTTTATTCAACCATCGATGATTTGCCAACAATTTGCCAGAAAACCACAATTTTATGAGAAACAGACCACAAATGTGAGGCAAAAATCTGGACATTCTGCAAAAATCTGTACAATTGAGAGGTAATCCAACCATTTAAGTGTCCACAGAACCCGAGGACAAAACTGGGTTGGGTTACATGGGCTATGAAACTAATCCTGATCTTCCTCATGCGTGAGAAAGAAGTGTCTACAGTAGGCCTAACAGCTGCATCCCTGAAAAGACTGTAAGTTACCGCAATGAATTAAAGTAATCACAGTAATAATTGAGCATTAAACAATGCCTGGCTTATCTCAGTGCTACCCTCTTTCTAGGGAGCTTAATTAATGTGCAAGGGTTGTGTGATTCATAGACTGCTATATTGCTACAGCACTATGAATCCTAACATGACTAGTGCTGCAGTGAACTAGTTTACACTAGTTTACATTACAAATGTGGCAGTCCTGGGGTATGGCTAATGTAAATTAGCCATGGGCTATGCCTAAGAGCCTTGCTCCTAGATTGAATAGAGATTCATAGGCATGCTGTACCACATGACTTTAGAGCCGGGCATTGTGACTCAGTGCTCTGTTTCACAGCTTTCACCCATTACGGTCTGTTAGCTGCAGGGCAGTGAGCACTGCACTAGGTAAATCATTAAGTAATGCTACGCCGTGTGTTCAGGTTTAGGGGCACAACTGGAACTGTATCAGTTTGGCTGTGTGTGTGTGTGTGTGTGTGTGTGTGTGTGTGTGTGTGTGTGTGTGTGTGTGTGTGTGTGTGTGTGTGTGTGTGCGTGTGCGTGTGTGTGCGTGTGTGTGTGTGTGTGTGTGTGTGTGTGTGTGTGTGTGTGTGTGTGTATGCTTGTATGTATATAGGGGTGTTACTGGGACAGTATTGGTTTATGTGCATGAGGGTGTGTAAGATTTTTTGGGTGTCTGTATACATCTATTGGACTGTATGTGGGGGGCATGATTTGGACTATATCATTATGTGTATATGTGTTGGGGCATGACTGGGACTGTGTTAGTCTGAATGTGTGTGTGACTTTTTGTATGTGTGGGTGACTGCATGTGTCTGTCAGAGTGTGTGTGAGTCTGTGTGACTGTTTGGATCTGTCAGACTGTTTGTGTGTGTGTGTATACTTTTTCTGTCTGTGCAACAGTGATGTATTGGATCAATAAGGGGTACAAGGTGTCCGTTTCACAGACATGCAAATGAGTCACTAATGTGCTTTTCCTGCACGTGGTTCTTTCATGTCTCTGAATCACTGCTTAGGTCTGTAGCACTAGGAAGCACAGCAGAAAATCGCTGTTAGTATTACATTGTCAATGTCCCTGAATCCCAGGCTAGATTTCTTGGCCTTTATTATTTTTCCACATGGGAAGTTACGTTCCTTTCCTTTAGTGACTTCTCATGCAGACTTGCAGAGTTAGAGAGATTTGGGCTCCAGCACACCTGTCCTCACTCTTATATTTTGTCTTATTATTTCTCTTTGATTCATTTCATCACTGTAATGCAAAAACAAATCAAAAAGACAAACTGAAGTACATTCACACTTTTTCTAGACTATAATCATATTGCATTAAACTGACTCATTTTTTATCTTTCTCCATAAGCATGCTAGTAATTACACCTTTGCTTAACAAAGTCATTGCTTCGATTGTGTTTTTTTTTTTTTATTTCTCTGCACTGGGCTTTGTTAATCCAGCTGTATCCCCCAACTTTGCAATAATAAGAAATAAACCTGAGATAGTTTTTTATGACTACACAGGCAGTCCAAATGTTATCAGTTATCTAATACTGCAGCCAAAATAATTACTACTCACAGAGGGCAAATGGACTGAGCTGACATTCTGTTCTGATCCGATTTGATCAGCAACATAAGCAGAGCTGAGAGAGTTCCAATTTATGGTGCCTTCTGTTTATGGAGAGATAGGACTAGTGCCCAAAGCCATGTGCATTCAAATGTCATATGTTCCTGAGCAGTGAAAGAACGAGGCCAGATAAAATGCAGATTCTTTTTGTTTAATCTGTTTTGCTTGGGGGACTGCTTGAATTTAGATTATATTTTTACAAATTTGAACATTAAACTGACAGTAGATTATTAAGTGTGCAGCTCATTTTCCATCTGATATTTAGAAATGGAAAGTTTAATGACTTGAATTTACTCCCTAACCTCACAAACAAAATGAGTTTTATTACTACATCCCTGGATTAGCAGCAGTGTTAGACAGACTGTAATCATTTTATAATGTGGTACTTGGTCTATAGTGGGCAGGAAAAAAGAGCTGACTCTGGGAAGGGAAGCATTTAATCAAGAGAAATGGAAGGGCTCCTATCGCAAAACACATTTTTATTTAGTAATATAGACTGCATTTCTTCTTTTCAATAAACTATGAATATTGACTTTGAAAGTGGTTTGCTATTTTCCATAAATTTAACAGAAACAAAGATGGAGGAAACACATCAGTGAATAAATAAATATGTTACCAATATGCTGACAGTTAGAAACAGAAACGTCTCATAACATACCCTCTGCACACAAGTACAGAAATGCTGTTTCCCATGAAGGGACAAACAACCAAGTAGGAAAAAAGGTTCTGCTTTAAAGAAAAATGCCATGTTAGATGTGAGCAGTTAAAATTTCTTATATTGTCCTATATTGTTACACATTAAGTGGCCTAGTTGTAAAGTCATGTGAGACTTTTCAAATTAACCTGTATGTTCCCAGGATACAATGGGTCTATATTATTTCTTCAACATCTTAGGTTGTCGAATGCTTAATGATTGACAGCTAAGTGTCAAAGTTTCAAAATCGCGAATGGCCATATACGCAAATTCTTTCTTCGAGAAAGAATTTGCTAGGCCGTCCGGAAATAAAATTAATGTGGGGAGGTTGTGCCCCCACCCTTCCTAACTAAATATACCAACGCCAAGATTGGTCTACATTGGGGAAAGGGCAAATCTCCAATAACGGCCAAGCAAATTCTTTCCCGAGGAAAGAATTTGCTTATATGGCTGTTCGCAATTTTGAAACTTCGATGCTTAGGTGTCGATCATTGAGGATTCGACAACGTAAGCATCAAAGAAATAATATAGACCTGATACAAAGCCTACCCAGTTGTAATTTTTTGTTTTTGTACCCAAGTTCAAAATTTGAAAATTTAAGTATGTTGCTGTCTTTGTAAATTACATCTCAGCTAAAAGATAATTCAGTACTGTGAAATAGGTTATGGTATCTTTTCATTAATTCTTTTTTGTATGTTTCCTACCTGCACATTGAGCTTGCATTGTTCATTTCTGGTTGGTAGAGTGTTATATATAAGCAGTAGTGTAAACAGAGCTCAGATATGGATGCTTGCATATGTACATATTTTTTATATGATGAAATATAATCACTGAAATGGGTAATCCATTATTTAGGGTTGACCTAGCATCTTAAAAGTGCTAAAATGCCTTACTGAGGTACACAGGTTGCAACTGGAGCTACTAGCATTCAGTTAACTGAAGAGAAGTTTTCATTTGCATGGCTTGCCTGATGGGATTGCATCATTCATATATGGCATCTCCTTTGACTTTTGTGCCATTTGCTCACCTTGCCTCTTTAGTCTCTGCTTTACTTTCCTTGTTGGTTTCATGAGGGAAAGGTGTAGTTCTTTTCTAATTCCGTCACAATGTGCGATGATAATGACAGTTACATTAGAAACCCCATAAACTGTTAACTAATGCCATACTATAGTGCATAGTTCTGTAAGCAGTCACAAAGTAACCACTCACACTGCGAGTTTAGGATCATACAGTATCCCTGTTATTGAACACTTTTTGGGCTTTAAGAGTTGGAGGCACCATATACATTGATCTTTAAATACTTTAAAATCTGCAGATATTACTCTCTCTTTTACAGCCTTGCAGACAGTGAAAGATAAAAAGAGAGAAAAAGTTAGGTCAAACAGACCTGTGTCCAAGAAATATGATGGACTTCTGTTTTAGTTGTTTGAAATCATTACGTTATTTCAAATCAATGCTTTTGCTGGCTCTGTCAGGCTAGAGTAACATGCATGTCTACAGCCAGTGGAGTTTGGATTTATTGGTCTGAATGCACACATAAAGACATAAAAAAATAAAAAGTAACAAGTAATGGGCATTCAGAAGCTATGCAACTGAAACACTGGTATTTCCTTTAAGGGTCATTTGCATATATCCTACAGGCCTTCACTACAGAAAGTTTAAGTGTTTACACAGTGAAGACATCAACTTAGCTGGGTCTTTCTTGTATTTTTTCTCCTACTATTAAGAGACATCCTAGCAAACGTTTAAGTACCTCCTCAAGAAACCCTGAGAACACCATTGCCTATAAAGAATTGTTCAAAAAAGCCTATACAGAAATGTTAATGGCTGCATGGTGACAGCTCCACCAACCCAGAATAAGCACAGGGCAAACTCAAAAACAAGCCACCCTGGTAGAATCCCAACATCATTAAGTTATAAAACAAAATGAAGAAAATCATGGCAAAAATTAGGAAATACAATCCCCAGCAAAGTAAAAACTCTCTTATCAATCGAAACAGGCAACTCAAGGGGCTAATCATGTTTACCATAGCCAAATTTGTGGTAAAAATAGCCTCCCAGGCCAAGGACAATCACTACCGTATTTCCCAGAAAATAAGACAGGGTCTTATACTTTTTCCCCCGCCAAAATACGCATTAGGGCTTATTATCAGGGAATGCCTTATTTAACACCCCCCCACCATACAACAATCTACATTTATTCATTTATTCATGTACAAAAATTTACATTTATTCATTTACACAAACTGACATTTATTTGGTACTTTTCCATTATTGGGCAACAGTTCTAGGTAATGCGTTGACAGTTGTATGAGAATTCTACATAAACTGTGCAACAAACATTTCAACTTCAGAATATCTACCCCTTGGCTTTCACAGTGCAATATTTCATGCTTAACAGAAAGAGCAGAAAAATCTCAATACGTGTATTGGAGGAGGGGAATAAAACAAGTGAATAATTGTCACTTTTTCAGTGGTGATGCTTTCTTTATTCGTTACCCAAACTGTAAAAGAAGAATGATGGAAAGTCCTAAAAATGAAGTCTGGGAACTAGTGGCCTTACTTTGTAATTACCCCTTGATAATGAAATATTACCTTAGCACAATAAAGTCAAAAAACTGACAAGAGTTTGCTGGCAGCTGAAAGCAGAACCAATCCATTCTTTTGTCCCGATAACAGAAAAGTTATTCAAATACAGTCATGTCATCTTCTTCTGGAACATTGTCGTAAGTCTCCAACCCCCGAATTCTGGTCTGAATTTCTTGCGACTACATTTCCTGTAGAACCATTGGCCCCAATCTGTCATGCCCTGCAATAGAGCTCTCCTTAAATGAACACTGCTTGTCCATGTAGCCTGCTCGTAGTGCATTGGCAACACAGCTGTCAGTGATTTTATCCCATGAATTCGTCACCCAAGTCACAACCTCTTGCAGGCTAGGCTTCACAAAGTTTCCATGCTGATTTCTCTCCATTCTATTTTCAATTTAGTCATTGAGTTCCATGCACAAATGGTCCTTGAATGGCTTGTTGTTTGAGATTCTTGGCCCATCAACAATGCAGTTTCATCCATAGCAATCATGTTGGAGAGCTGGTATTTAGAAAAGTTGATGCCATTAACAAAGGACTTGAATGCAAGTGCACGTTTAATAGCTTCAGTATCTTCCAGCTTAAACAGTGTTGTCGATCTTCATAGAGACAGTTCATATTGCTGAAGAAAGCCATCCATCCAATGTTGTGATGCTTTGAATTCTTCTGGGGATATTTCTAACTGTGGTGCCATTGCAAGGGCAAATGCTTGAATATCAGCCCTGTGCACAACCAAAGCCTTTGCTCTCCTGTTAGCAATCCAGTCACAGATGATATCTTCCAGCTCAAGAAATAATAGTTGCCAACCTGATCCACACTTGCACTTCTTAGCATTTCCCTCGTCCACCTGTTGACTGAGGTTATCATACTCTGCTTACCATTTTCAGACCATTTGGAGATCCAACTTCTTCTCTTTGCAGAAAGACATCAGATTCTTCCCCAGGAGTCCTCCATGATTCCTTTCTTGTACTCAACAGAATAGCTCTTTCTTTTTGCACTCATCTTGTCTGGGGGGGTTACTTGGAAGACTTACAAGACAGGAGTGGCAACAAAAATGGTGACAGTTAAGAAGACACAACCACACCCATTTGTTATCAAGTGTGCACGTTTTACGTGCATTGTCTGTACTTTGACCAATCAAAGTACACTTCTCAGTGTTTATGGGCCAATGAGCTCAAACGTCAAGTGTGAGTGAGGATTAGGGTTACTGTAAGAATCGTGGAGGACTCCCAGGGAAAGAATCTTATGACTTTCTGCAAAGAGAAGAAGTTGGGTGTCCGAATGGCTTGAAAATGGCGAGCAGAGTATGATAACCTCAGTCTACAGGTGTCAATAATATTATTATTTTGTAATTCAACATGTCCGTCGTGTGTTGTTGACGATCTTAACTGGGACTTATTTTTGGGGTAGGGCTTATATCCTGACCACCCTGAAAAACCATGCTAGGCCTTATTCTCTGGTTAGGTTTTATTTATGGAGAAATACAGTAGGCATTCTTCAGTTAAGTCCACAACCTCAAAGACAAATAACAACAGTATGCCAAACTAATTGTAAATGGATCCACCTATACTGAGTCAGAAGATATAGCAAATCTACTGGTCAACACATTTCCAGTTTTAGCCCCTCCTCCTCGGCTAGACACCCTTTAGGAAATACCATCAATTATAACTCCCCTAATCATCACTAGGGAACAGATCTACAATGCACTGTCCAACACCAAAAATACAGCATTGATGGACCCCAGTAATATACTAGGTTATCTACTTACTAGCATGAAACATGACCTATCAGATCTACTAGAATCACTTTTAACCACAGCATCCCAGACAGGCTTCATGGCAAGCAAATGGAAGATTGCAACTGTTATCCCTCTATACAAGGCTGGGCTATCTATGGACCCAGGTAACTATAGACCCATAAGTCTGACTAGTCTCATTTGCAAAGAACATGGAAACAATTATCATGGAAATGATAAACAATGACATAGGAAACCTTTAGATAGATATCATCATACCTACTTAACCTGGTGGACTTCTTCGAGAAGGTTACCAAAGCAATAGATGAGGTCAAACGGTACATACTGCCTACCTTGGCCTGGCCAAAGCATTCAACTCCTTACCCCATTCAGCCATTGTAGACAAACTCATGAAATTAGGTAAAAATCCCTATGTCACCCACTGGCTAGCCAGCTGGTTCAAATATAGGACCCAACAATTTTGGATAGGGGAGTTTATCTTCACAAAAGGCCAGTCACCAGTGGGGTTCCTCAAGACTCAGTACTAGGGCCAGTCCTTTTTGGCAACTACTTCTCTGAAGTCAAGTCCAACATCAAGAGCTTCTGGCTGACCAAGTTTGGAGATGATTGCAAATCCACCAAAGACACAAATACCTTCCAAGAAGGGTGGACACTGACCAATAACTGGTGTCAGAGCTACAGTCTAAAATTTAATGCCAAAAAATACATAATAGTATCCTTGGGAAGATGACTACTCCTGAAAAGTACCACACTGGCAAGACACCCGTAAGAACAGACCCAGTGGTTAGGGATTTTTGAATGCATGTAAATTAACTTGGCCTTTGACTATTATATATCAGTGGTGGTAAGGAAATTATTCTATGTCTTGCAACTTATAAGCAAGGGTATGGCATCTAGATCCTAGGGTGTTCTTGTTCTATTATACTGTCCCTCATCAAACCAGTCATTGAGTACAGTGCCCCTTCTGTATGTACCTTACCAGGAATATGCAACAACTGGAGTGTCCATAGTAGTTCTACACTAAATGAATACAGGACATGAACAGCATGCCCAGTGCAAACTACCTCAAAGTACTGTCATTGTGTTTGGTCTTCTACAGACTGCTGAGAGGTGATCTATTCCTTACCTACAAAGCTTCCACTGATCCCACTCTTATAGTCCTGTTGCACATCCTCAAAACAAATAGTATCAGAATTACCCAATCTATGGATCTAAACCTCATCTACAAAATAAATACTACATGCTGGAGGGACAAGTATGTGTCTCAGAGAGTACCTCTTCTCTGGAACAGGCTTCCAGTCCCTGTGAAACACATTTCTTCCCTAGCCCAATTCAAGTTTAACTTGGACCAATATATGGGGAAGTATAGATTTCCCTTTATCTGGCACTTTTGTCTCTTATAGATAGAGGTAGCCTGTAAATGCTTGACCACCCATGCCCAATTCTACGTATACCCCCTAAAATAACCATAGATATCAAAATTTGTCAGATGCATTTGAGAAGCATATTTAGGCTTAAAAAGCCCCCCCCCCCCCATATCATTAGCCTAGTATTCACCTATGAACCATCGGGATGCACCAGCCTGGTACTGTTCATTATTGGATAGTATAGGAAACACCACTGAATTTGAAGGAAAGCTTGATTAAGGCCCAGCTACATATCTGCCTTTCCAGGCACACCTCATCTCTAACTGTAACAACCTGCATCAGAAGATATGCATATCAAAGTATGCTATAGCTGTATTTTAATGTGTAGCACTATGCATGGCAAATGGGATTATAAGGGCATACATGTGTAGGCAGAAATTGTCTTTTGTGTTCCTGCTTTCATAGGTTCCATTGGTGGAGGGTCCAGCAAACAGTATAGCAAAAGGCTGATGTCAGCAGAGCACCTATGACTGACAGTGATGCCAATGTGCAAGTGGCACAATCTGATGACTCAGTGACACTGTCTGTAGGGGAGATGTCACCTACATCTCCCAGTACAGACGCCCCTGTAGGCACAGCATCTGAAATGGGCACCCATTCTGAGGTGTACATACCCACCATAGGGGACTGACATGGGAAACTTAAGCATTGCCATGACTACAGCACCATCCCTGATATGACTATGACACTTGGCATTATCTAGCAGATAAGTAGGCCAGTGATCCAGGCATGACTGACTGCTACCCACAGCATTGTGAAGACAGTTACTGTGATCTGCAGATTTGGGATGGTGTGCAACAAGTCTGTAGTGACATGGAGTATAAGGACAGTGTAGTTCAATGTGTGTGTATGTACCTTTAAGAAGCTATCCAAGGGCTTGCACAAATGTATAAATACTGAGCATGTGCGAGCCTGACTGCCATTTTGCAGTTAGCTTTTGAGATGCAAGCATGTATGTGTGTAAGGTCTGTTTGTTAACTACTTTGTTTATATTTTATGATGCTGCTATCCATCCTGATGTGTTTCTATGTATTAAAGCATCTAAACAAAACAAAACACCTTGCCTGCTTATCATCTGTGTTAGAGAAGGATGAGCAACATGGTGTCAGACGTGGCATGTCTAAAGGACATGGTGTTAGATGTGGCATGTCTAAAGGACATGGTGTTAGACGTGGCATGTCTAAAGGACATGGTGTTAGATGTGGCATGTCTAAAGGACATGGTGTCAGACGTGGCATGTCTAAAGGACATGGTGTCAGATGTGGCATGTCTAAAGGACATGGTGTCAGACGTGGCATGTCTAAAGGACATGGTGTCAGATGTGGCATGTCTAAAGGACATGGTGTCAGACGTGGCATGTCTAAAGGACATGGTGTCAGAAGAGGCATGTCTAAAGGACATGGTGTTAGATGTGGCATGTCTAAAGGACATGGTGTTAGATGTGGCATGTCTAAAGGACATGGTGTCAGACGTGGCATGTCTAAAGGACATGGTGTCAGAAGAGGCATGTCTAAAGGACATGGTGTTAGATGTTGCATGTCTAAAGGACATGGTGTTAGATGTGGCATGTCTAAAGGACATGGTGTCAGACGTGGCATGTCTAAAGGACATGGTGTTAGATGTGGCATGTCTAAAGGACATGGTGTCAGACGTGGCATGTCTAAAGGACATGGTGTCAGAAGAGGCATGTCTAAAGGACATGGTGTCAGAGGCGGCTTGGCTAAAACAACTTAAGGCACTTGCTTGAAACTGGTGGAATATAGAGGAGTGAATCATCCCTACAATGTGCATACTTAGCAAAACAGGTCAGAAATAAATTTCAGATATTAAAACTTAGCACTATTTCTTATTCGCAAAATATGAAACGAGGCGTACAGAACATTCTAAACAATATTTGGATAAACCAGTATGTACAATATTGATAAAAATATTCACATTACTATGGAAAATGTTTGAAATAAAGTCTGAATTGCATAAAACAAATAAAACAAGAGGAAACTACCGCATTTTTCAATACGTGCTTAGTGAATCATTATTTTTCATATTAATCAAAGATATCCAAGTTATCAGAAGTGTTCAAATGTTAGTGCAGTATTACAGTATAGTTATTTCACAAAGTACAGCCATTACAGGGCATATTTCACAGAATACAGCCATTTCAGAGTATATTTCACAAAGTACAATATTTCAAAGAGTTTATTGTTCATTTGAGTGTTATTACAAGTTCACAGAATAGTTCATTCGTACATAATTACAAGTGGATTTTCAGTGTGTGTTTGTGCGTACTTTGTGGGCATGGCAGACGGATTTCGAAAACCCCAGTGCACTTGTGCTTGACAATAATATTGCTGAGAACTGAAGAGTGTTTGACCAAGACTACGACATTTTCATACAGGCTGCATTTTCTGATAAAGATGACCATACAAAGGGGTTTATTCTACTTAATTTAGATGGGTCAGAAGCCATAGAAAGGGAACGTTCGGTTGTATATGCACCTGCTATCTATACAGGAGAGGGGAGAAACCGTCATATTGTTGTACCGGCCGAGTCAAGGGAGGACACAGAGTGCTTAAAACATAAATTTAGAGAAATGTGCACCCCCCTCCTGGACAAATGTTACAATGAAAAGGCCCTTATTTTACACAAGGGATCAAAAGCCTGGTGAAGCTTTGGCAGCATATATAACTGACCAGAGAAATAAGGCTAAAACGTACAGATTTGGTGACTTAAGGTATGAGTTGATAAAGGACAGACTTGTGTGTAGTATAAAAGATGATGCTGTGAGAAAGATTTTGCTTTGTGCCCCTCCAAGTCCCACTAACACAACTTTGTTTTCTGTTGAGTCAGTTCCCATTACTTACATCAAATCTCTACTACTCAAGCTAAAACCTTGCTCTCCTTCCACTGACAATCTATCTCCTACATTCCTCAAACATGCTGCTGACTCAATTGCCTATCCTATATCTATACTAATTAATCAATCTATTCTGGAATCAACTGTCCCCACCCTTTGGAAATCTTTCTTCACTATCCCTGTTCATAAAGGTGGAAACTCCACTGACCCCTCAAACTACCAACCCATTGCCATTCTGTCCCCCCTCTCCAAGATATTAGAAAAATGTATTCACTCACAGCTTCTCAATCACCTCCTCACACACCACTTACTTACCCCTACCCAACATGGATTTCGTCCTCACCACAGCACCACCACTGCTCTCCTCTCCTTCACTCATATCATTGCAGAGGCCCTAGACAACAATAAACTCATTTCCTGTCTCTTCCTAGATCTCTCCAAAGCCTTCAATACTGTCTCTCATCCTCTACTACTATCCAAACTCACAAATCTCCACCTATCCCCCTCCGCACTTGCCTGGTTTAATAGTTACCTATCTGGCAGGGAACAATCTGTAAAATGGCTCTCATCCTCCTCACCTTTCCTTCCCATCTCCATTGGTGTTCCCCAAGGCTCCATCTTTTTGGGCCCCTTTTGTTTAACATTTTCACCAATGATCTTTACACCTCATGCAAAGAATCCTCCCTTATTCAGTATGCCGACGACTCCACACTTATATCCATCTCAAATAACATTCCTGAACTACACTTCCTGACCCAACAGGCCCTACTATCCACTGAACAATGGCTCTCTCACAACCTACTGATCTTAAATCCCAAAAAGACCAAACTCCTACTTTTCCTTCCCCGTTCCCTTTCTCATCACAAAACCTCCTTTTTTATTACATCTTCTAACAATACAACTATCCAACCTGACACCCACACAAAACTCTTAGGTATACTCCAATGTATAAATAAAACAAACCATAAACTAGGTCTGCTATATGGGAACAAAAAATTCCTAACCCTTGAATCTAGACTTACCCTGGGCCAGGCACTCCTCCTCCCCTCCCTCTTATACACTGCCCCAGTTCTTACCAATATCCAGGCCTCCACTCTAAACAAACTCCAACAGACTTACCATAAAATAGCCAGATTCATTACTAACTCCCCATACAACTCACACCACTGCATTTCTTTAAACACTCTTCAATGGCTTGAACTTCCTAATTTCTGCTATCTTATCAATTTCATATGCTACACTCTATTCTTTATAAACCCTCCTTCTGTCCATCTCTATCCTTCCTTAGTCTCCATTTACATCCCATCCCGGATCCTCCTTACTTCTAACCAACAATTACTTGATCTACCACCCAAAAAGGTCAGTAGACGAACTACTCTACAAACACTCCCTTGCCCATGCTTGGAACAAACTTCCCCTTGACTTACGTTCAATCTCCCACACCTCACACTTTAAAAATGAACTAAAAGCTTATTTTCTCAATTCCAGAACCTGCCCTTGCCATGACCCTACCTAGTCTTCCTTCCCTTTATGTACCCTCAAAAGGACCATACTTAGTACCTCATTACACCTCTCTCTCCAATGTGTCTACTATGCATTGCATAATTTTATACAAACACAATTTTTTTTATTGTTGACCTATTGAACTATATCAATGTAAAATTTTTACTTAGCTTCTTTTTAATGCAACTTTAACTTTATGCATGTAACCCAACATATGTGAATCTTTTTGCTATAACTGCTATTATATCAATATTGTTTAAAATTGTACTTGTTTAAAATGTACTACTGGAGCTTTTCTCCTCAGGGTCTCCACTGAAAATGGGCCACAAGCCCAGTTGGACAAACCCGGTTAACAAATGTCAATAAATAATAAATATATAAATAAATAATTTAACTTTGAATAAGGCCATTGAGATTTGTCAGATATATGAGCTCACAGAAAAGCACACAAATAGGCTTACAAATGAGAATAGCTGTAAAAGGCACAGTGATAAAGCTCGTGCTGACAGTATGCTGCACGTGGTTAAAAGAAACAGGCCCAAGCACATGGCAGCAACTGTAGCCCCTGCAGCACTCACTGGTAAACCCCAGAACTTTCCAGCAAATTCCAGAGTTTGCACAGTCTCAGTGAAGCATAAGAGTGAATCAGCAAACTCAAAGCATGGGCCCCAGCCTAGTTTCATTGCCAACTGTCGTAACTTGGTGGAAGTCAGGAATCTAAAAGGGAAAAATGTTTAGCTTTTTCTCAGCAATGCGACAAATGCAGTAAGTGGAATAATTTCAAAAGGTTTTGTAAATCAAAAGGCCCACATTCTTTTATTAAGAGGGAACATTTTAAGAAGCGAATTTATCAATTAGAAAGCTGCAACCCTACTCTTTATGTTGATGGTGTGTCAGTGCTTCATGAAACAGTCAATGCAATAGATTTAAGGGCAAAGAAGGAAGTATTTTGGGGTTCCTATCACATAGTCGAACTTTTACAAGTTCGAGCCACATATGGGGCGAGACCATAAGTTCGAATTTGTAAAAGTTCAAGCGTTTGAATGGAAATCTCCATAAGCGGAGGTTTCCATTCAGTTCAATGTGGTGAGATCTCGGAGTTAGTATATTTAAGTAGTGGGGGGGGTTTGGGGTGCAGGGGGGGCTTGCTCCCCTGCTTACAATTTATTTTGTTGTCCGTTGCTTTTTATTTTTTTTTTTTACGTAGTCGAATTTCTGTAACTTCGAACATAATGGTTCGACCATTAGTTGTTTGGATTTATGGAACTTCGACTATATGATATAGACCCAGTATTTTGTACTGTTTGGATAAATGGAAAATGCATAGAGCTCAAAGATGACACAGGTTCCAAGTGCAATGTCATATCAGCGGAAACATTTGCTAAAGTTTGTCATGGTGTAAGGCTTAATTTGGCAGGGTGTGTGAAGCTTGTTGTTTAAGGAGGTGAAGAAATTCAAACTGAAGGCTCAGTAGTGCTTTCATGTTACTCTGCTGGAAGATGCTATAACTTGTTATTCTATGTAGTCAAGAGGCACGTCCAGTCATTATTAGGGCTCAGGAGACATTTTGAAAATGGGACTGCTTTCATTTAACAAGGAACTCCAGCAAGTTAGCTTGAAAAAAACACTACTTTAATTTTGCCCAGTACATTTTTTCTACCTATGCTGATCTTTTTAAAGATAAAATAGACAAACTTCCAGTTGTGTACTCCATGAAGTTAGAGCCAGAGGTCAGTCCAGTTATTAAGCCAGCACATTAAATTCCAGTAGCCATGCAGGACAGAGTCAAAGCTGATCTAGATAAAATGGTGCAACAAGGTGTGATTTGTCCAGTTGTAACTCTAACTGAATGGGTATCTTCCATGGTGGTAGCTCATAAAAAGCTCACATGCCATCAGAATAAGTATTGATCCACAAGATTTTAACAAAGCACTAAAAAGACCTCATTGTCCAATGCGCACAGTCAAAGAAGTCACAGCCATGATGCCAAATGCCACTATTTTTCTGTCTTAGATCAAAGAGTTCATTTTGGCAAATAAAGCTTGACAAAAAAATCATCATTGCTCACTACTTTCTGAAATATTTTTGGCAGGTACCGATTTTTGAGAATGCCATTTGGGATAAATTCTCCAAGTGAAGTCTTTCAACATGCGATGGAGCAAATTTTTTCTGGGTATCCTTGTGCTATTATAGTAGACACATACTAGTAGGAGGTAATGGTGAAGCCGAGCATGACAGAAACTTCAGAAAATTTCTGGAAAGAGCCAGTTTCAATTCCAGAGGAAGTTCCAGAGGACATTCCCATTCCTATGACGAATCCAGAAGTTTCTGATACAAATTTTCCACCGAAGACTGTTCCTGTTGTTAAATTCACTCCAGATGGTTATATTACAAGATATAGTTGCATCTCTAAACCCTGTAACAGATAGAAAGCAACCTGGACATGAACATTGTGTTTTGTTTCTAATGTCTATAGTAATGCATGTCTGACTCTAATGTTGTTTTGCAGATCAATGTGTGTGTTTGCACCTTTAAGAAGCTATCCAAGGGCTTGCACAAGTGTATAAATACTGAGCATGTGCAAGCCTGACTGCCATTTTGTAGTTAGCTGTTGAGATGTAAGAATGTATGTGTGTAAGGTCTGTCTGTTAACCAGTTTGTTTATATTTTATGATGCTGCTATCCATCCTGATGTGTTTCTATGTATTAAAGCATCTAAACGAAATACCCCACCTGCTTGTCCTCGATGTTAGAGAAGGACGAGCGACAGACAGGAAGCAGACTTTGCTGCTGAGTGGCTAGTGGTGGCAAATGTCACCTCTACAGGTGCCTCTGTCAGGCACATTGCAGCTGCCAAAAAGTCTGCCATTGGAGGCCTTAATTTATATATGCCACATGGTTTATTTCCTTGACGTTCCTCACTTAAATGTCATTATGCACTCATTAGCATATGCTGCATGCCACTGGTTATCCTCATTATGACTAACAAATAACTAGCAGTATATTCAGTGATGTGCATTCAACATGGACATATTGCTGTATTTGTTGCCTCCTAACACACATTTATTTATTTATTTTACTTTTGTTGACCAGCTTTGACTAGATTAATGCTACTAGGCATTGCCTGTTTTCATAACCACTAATAGAAGTATGAACAGAAAGCCAAGGAAATGTGGAAATACAGACAAGAGTTAGAGAAAAATATGTGGGTCCAAGGAATAAGTAACACTAGTTAGAATATAATTTGCTGTGATTTATATGATAAACAGGGGTCTCATTATAGGACAGATGATGTAATTTGTATGGTTTAGGAATTATGGGCTGAAAGATATGAATGTTAGTGTACAATAAACATGGGATTATATGAATGCATATGAATACTATATAGTTTAAGGTAAGGTTACGTGATTGTAGAGAGATAAGTAAAATTGTAAGTTTAGGGAAGAATATGTATATGTGCATGTATATGGATGTGTGTCTGTATGTATTGTGTGTGTGTATACATATATATATATATATATATATATATATATATGAAAAGGGGCTGATAGCAAATTTAATATGTTTATAGAATATCTTCACTCTACTACAGATTTTTTCTCTTTTAACTCCTCTTTGGTGTCTATACATTTTTTGGATATTACCATCTCAAAAGAGAGTGATAATTTTAGTACTACCATTCATAGGAAAAATGTACAAGCTTTAAAATATGTCCATTCAACAAGTATGCATACAAAACATATATTCAAGGGGGTAGTGAACAGCCAGTACATGACAGCGAGTAGACTAAGTACTAGAGATGGTATGTTCCATAGGGAGAGTGAAGGGATGGCATCAGATTTTAGAAAGAGAGGCTATGACAGTAATATTATTGAACAATCTAAGAAAGAAGTTATGCATCTGGGAGCTAGCACAGCTAAGCCCTATTTGATGGGGGAGAATGATGATTCTGCTAACATTCAGCTAACTAGGCGAAAGCCTATTGATGGAGTTAACATTATAATGAGGTATAACAGACATACGGATATCGTACAGAATATTATTAGAAAAAATGGACCATTTAACATCAAATCAGGAAATTAATGAGACAGTAGGACAAAAGCCAAGATTTACTTTTAAGAGAGAAAATAATCTTAGACAGCTTTTATGTTCTAAAGATGTTAATAAGAGTAAAGCTGTTAAGAATTCTATAAGTAAACCAGGGACGATGCCCTGTTTGAATTGTATACATGCACTTACATCAATACTGATGTCACCTTTATACATCCAGTAAGTGGTGAAATGTTTAAATTTATGGCTAGAGGTACATGCAATACGGAGTTTATAGTCTATTTTGCTAACTATACAGAATGTAATTGTTTCTATATTGGCAAGACAAATAAAAAATTAAAGGAGAGGATTAGTTCTCATTTATCAGATATTCGAAGAAATATTTTAACAAATGCACTAGCCAAACATGTATCTACTAATGGATCATTGCATAGGTTTAAGTTTAGAATTTTACAAGTGGTTTATTTAAATCTTAGTGGTGGTGATATTATTAATAATACCGAACTGATGGAGTATAAGTGCATAAATTACTTTCGAGCAGATAAATTTCCTGGACTCAACACTAGTGTCAGCATCAAACCAATTTTAAAAGCTAGACATGATTTAATTTGAGTTATGTCAGTTGGTTGTGTTTTTAAGCAAATATTTAATTGTGTTTTTATTTGTTTTTATTTGATGTTATGTATTTTTTAAGATGGGCACTTTAAAAGTAATTATTGTTAATTAGATGCGTGAGCAGATTGGTTGTATTCTATATAAAAGACTTAATTAAGAATGTTGTTTTTATACACTGACGAAGAGTTGTACTTGAAAGCTTTGTGTGTTTATGAAACTATCGTGCATTGGACTTCTTGGTTATAGTTTTTATCTTCAATTTTTGTACTCGAGGTCCTCTAGCTTATAAGGTGTTTTCTTGTGTTGTATGTATGTATATATATATATATATATATATATATATATATATATATATATACACATACACATATATATATATATATATATATATATATATATATATATATATATATATATATATATACATACACACACACACACACACACACACACACACACACATATATATATATATATATATATATATATATATATATATATATATATGGTGGTGGGCTACATTTTATCAAAAAGTATGAATTTTGTGCAAGAGTCATTTGTCACAGGGAATTGTGGCACTTATTTGTACAGGACACACACACCCGTCTGTGTTTTGTGCCTCTGTTCTACTAGTGGTTGGCCACTTGTCAATAAAAAAGTGTAAGTTTTTATATAAGGGTTATTGGTCACAGGGCATTGTGGCACTCATTTTTACAGGAGTGCAAAATAATTTTCATGTCAGTTTTGAAAAAGAGTCTTTACTTAACAGATTATTTTCATCCTATATCTGCCAGAGGTGTTCTTTTGACATACAAGTCAGCTCTGAATTTCCACCAAAATACAAAACAATGAATAAAAGTGCAACCTGTCTGTGCACCCTGAAAGTCTCATCAGAGCACATTGAAAGCTCCATACCCTATTCTTAACCATGGGTTTATTGTTAAATGACACCAGAGAGACAGTTGCTTACTTTGTTTTCTAGGCTCACTCTCATGTCTAATAAAGTAAATCCCTCTTTTCTTGGCTGCATATGTTTTTAATAAATTACCAAAGCTGATTTTTGTCTATTGGGCTATATGGGATAGAACTGTGAGGCCCATTCCCACTGATAATGTCGAACTATCTAAGGGATCAAGATGTCTGTTTAAATATACCTGTTCCTGAGTTTTCCCCAAGATTCCCGTACTAGTTTAAGTACCTTTAGGGCACAAGAGTGTATAGCACTCCCTTATAGGTACTGCTTCCCCCATCTCCTGATTTCCTCTAGTAGTGTAAGTGCCATGAAGGCACAAGTGCAGTATCCGTGTTGGATACTGCCCTCCCCCACCACTTGATCCTCAAACTGCTGTAGCTGCCATTATGGCACTTGAATTTAGAGTAATCTTTGATGGCTAGAGCGCCGTGCAGCACCATGTTAGAGCTGTTGCCATTTTCAAAAAAAGTTGCTGAGACATGAATTACCCTCACTGTAAAAAGAATACTGTTGCCATTGCAGTTTTTGGTTGAAAAATACATTTTATCTCCACATTCTGCAAAGAGGAGCACACACATACTCTGCAGCTGTTTCAGAGGGCCATCTGCTTCCTTCTGTACTCCACAGAAGAAGCATGAGTTTGCAGTGTCTGTATTTTTTCCACAGTGCAGTGATCAAATGAAATAATTATAGCTTACATTTCTGAGTTCATTCCTTTGTGGCTTCTGTAAACTGGGAGTACAGTTGCAGGTGGACAGATGCCTGACATCACCAATGAACCAGCCAATTGTTTGGTTAGGCATCTCCTTATTAAATCACAGAGATTGATTGCCAGCCCTGAGGCACTCACACTACTACTTCTAAGAATGAGGCCTGCTCCTACATCTTTTACAATTTACTGGTATATTCAAGTGTAATTGCATAGGTGTGAAAATATGGGAGCAGCTACAGCTATAGCTGATAGAATTTTTTTTGTAGTTGAGCAGTACAGTGATCTAACAAGGAATGGGCAAGGAAAAATGATCACATTTGTTTCCTTCAGTATAGCATAATTACTTGTTTTATTGTGCAATGTTTCTTTTTTGTCTCATATCAAAGCAAGTGGATGAGAAGGGAGGGAGGCAGGATAAGTACATTAGGTGGTCGCAGTAGGAAAGGGAATTAAAATCAGTATGGGGTTAGTGACAAGACAGCATTTTATAGTGAAAGAACATGTTGGGTACTATTAGATGTGTGGGCTGCTGGAGTCAGCTAATGTACTGCACTGAACTAGAACAAACAGCAATTTAGAAAATAACCTTGAATAGTGACTATAGATAAATATTGCTAAAGAAGTAAAATAAATACTGAAGAGCTGCATGAAACTTTCTTATCAGGTAACCATTTTGATTAAACTTTACATATATCAGACGCGCGCGTGCACGCACACACACACACACACACACACACACACACACACACACACACACACACACACATTGCCAGTGAGTTTGTTCAAAACACAAAATAATGAACAAACTCATTGGTGATTACCATTAATCACTACAAAAATCATCAAAAAAAATAGCTAGTAAATTAATAGGTTACATTTTCCAATTTCTAAATGTTAAACAAAAACACCCCTGCAAATTAAATTAACTAACTTCAGGGTCACACAACCTCAAAGAAAGGAGAAAAGCCCATGAAGTATGTAGCAGTCAATATACTGAAGTTCAACCATTAAATAATTCAACCAACTGTACAACAGATGAAAAGCATCAGCATTTCAGTAGGCAGTGAAATGCATGCAGAAATAAAGAAAGACATAGCATGCAAATAAATGTATAAATATAAACACATCAAATATTTAAAATTTAGTAAACTGGGTACCTAATAAGAAAGTTTCCTTATCAAGCAACTAGCGTATTAAACTCTAGACATACAAGACATATGTTTATATATATTTAGAGTTTAATACTTTCGTTATGTGCCACAAAGTTTCATGGGGCTATTCATTTTTTTTAAGCAACAGTCAAAGCAACACAGTTATACATCTTTATGTAAGGCTTTGCTGTGTGTACTATAAAATAGAAACATTCAACAGTTTATTAAGTGTAAAGGTATTGTGACATGGGAATATTGCCTGGTTAACTGATCTGCTGACAATCATACAGTATGAAATAGTGACTGGGTGGAATTAATACCAAGGTTTTATGGCAATCCTTGTTAGCTTATGCACTTAACCTTTTGTGTTACACTGCTATATGTAACAGGCTAGGCTAAAATACTGTAGCAAACCTGTTGCTGTGGGGGTTATACTTTTATGCTGAGAATGAATAGCAGGGCAGGGTGGTGTGCCCTACACCAGGATGGCGCTCATGCACCTACTCAACCATATCTTTGACAGGAGAGTGACAGGAGAGTGATATCATGTAGCATGCAGGGGAAGTAACAGATGGTATTACTTCTATGAATTATTAATGCCTTTACAGCATTCAGAGTACCAGTATTTAAGTCATGTCTGCCTCGTTCTGCAGCCTGAACAGTAAAGCTGAGGGTTGAGCAGCAGAACACTTCTTGTCCACTCTGTTACATCATTGCTGTTAAATTGAATCATTATAGGGACAGCTGCATGCATTGCAGACCATGGCTGCTGGCCTAGTATGTATGAATGACAAACTGACTGAACTGAGTTGTGTGTCTATTTCTGTATACTACTACTACTGCCATGCATCTCATTTGGGTGTTATAGTCTCATTTCTTGTATCTGACAACAAATGGCAAACTATCTAGTCTGCCCATTTGATTGCAATTTAAACATTTATAATGTACCAAAGGGAAAATGAACAAGAACATTTTTGAGACATACATTTAACATATTTAGTTGGACTTTTGTCACTTGACTGCCTATCGACTCTTCTCAGGTCTGCATTAATCTATTCTTCTCAAAGGCAGTGTTGGGTGTAATAGCGCCACTCATGAAAGGACCAGTGGGAGAAATCTGATACACCATTTGACAAGGAGTGCTGTTTCTGAGCACTGTTAAGGTTGAAGATTAAGCACAGTGGTAGCTTCTATTAAAGTAAACACAGCTTTGATTGTGTTCTTCCTAAGTAATATGGACACCTGGGGATTTATAATATTTATTAAAAGATGTACGGAGGGCAAAAAGTTCAAACTTGAAGCTGTTATATAAGGACAGCGATGTACACTGAGACAATGGTTCCTTTTCATAGGTTCATAGGTTGGTACTAGGCTATCAGCCCTAGGGCCTATACAAGCCTAGCCATAACAATTCCCTGGCTATTTCTTCCCACACTATTTACTTCCCTGGACCCCTGTCTAGCAGGGCGACTGACATGATCCTGTTACTCTTACTGCAGTATTTAAATGCTGGCACTGATTTTCTCTTTTCTTTACATGGCAGGGATGCCATCTGTACATTTCTCACTTTGACTTCCTCAGCTGCCCATCGACTTACATTTTTCACTATTGAACTAGGTTTTTTCATGTGGTAAATAATACATCTACTAATGCAGCACTTTATTGTTTTTCCATTATTTTGAAGGAGCAACATCTATGCCATTTTAAGGCAAGAGAGAATTCAAGGCTGTCATAAAGGAGCTCCCTTCACTGTAATTTTTCTTTGCACCGCTGGCTCTGCAGTTTACCCACTCATGCTGTTAAAAGATCAATGCTGTGAATTCAATCACTGCTTCATGATTCATGGATAGCATTTAAGCAAATTACTTTTTGGCATCAGGTAAAGCTTATTAGGTAGAACTGCCTTTTTTGAAATGTATGGTTAGCTGGGTATTGCAAAAATGGAAGCAGCAATGATGCAGTTTGTGTCTTCTACTTCAGTTTACTTTGGTCATTTTGCTCTAAGGAGACTCAATAGAATATAGAGAAAAGCAGACATTAGTTGCTATTGTTTTAGTAACAGTTTGTCTCAATAAATCTGTCTGTTTAAAGTGTTTGAGTAATGCATTACTTACTCTAAGAAGGATTTTATTGTCTGAGGTCCTAAATCAGTTCTCAGTGAATAAAGCAGAGTTCTACCAGAGGTGGGCCTTAGGCCGCACTTCCCTGAGACATAGAGTATGATAAGGTTATGTGATTCTCACGTGTGTAGAAGTGCAAAGCAGAACACTGATACTTTGTCTCTGCTGGGAACCATGTATCTGCAGTGGGTGTGTCTGCCACAGCAAGTAGGTGTGTCTACCAGAATAAGAAGGGCTGTTGCTCAGTCCCATGTGCAATCACAGCCAAACTGAAAAAAGGGGGCGGGTTGCCCTATACTTCCTTGGTGTACTGGGTGTGATAAAGTTAGGTGTGTGTGTGTGTGTGTGTGTGTGTGTGTGTGTGTGTGTGTGTGTGTGTGTGTGTGTGTGTGTGTATGTGGTGAGAGTGTTGTAACAGTGTATTGATAATGGAGGGATTGGTTGTGCATAATGTGAGTGTTATAGTGAAGATCTGCAGAGTAAAACCTCACTGATATCTGGTCTTTGCTGAGAACCAGATGGTGATACTGTGGGTGTGGCTTCCACACAGGAAATGGTGCTGAGACTCAGTTCCATACTCTCCACAAACAGGTGTAGAGGTAGGCCTTGCCTTGCACTTCTTTAGTCCATTAGGTATGTGCTGTAATGGAGAACTACAAAGTAGTACCACAGTGACATTTCATCTCTTCTGGGAGATAGATGTCATTTCAGTGGGTGGGCTTTCTGCCACAGCAAATGGGGTGATGCTCATCCCACATGGTGGCACACAATAAGTTGAGAGGTAGCTCTTTCTCCTTGCTTCTGTTGCACATTGTATATAATGAAATTTATGAATGTATAATGCGGGTGGTGTTATGCAAGCTATAAGTGGATGGTGACAGTGTAGCACAGTATTGTGTCATATCCTGTTAATCTATAATGTGTATTTTTTGTGATGCACTGACACATGCAAATAGAAATGATTTTGTAATGGCAAATATTTCAACAAAACGACAGGCCTCAGAGTATTGAATATGTGCCATTACTGTACAAGACCTGCCGTTCTTTGAGTGAGATCATGCAAAGATATCTTATGAGATATGCAGATATAACATAAAGGACATAATGTTGCATACATATCACCTTATTGCTATTCCTAGAGTAGGTTAATGCTTCACAGTTTTCCAGCAGATGTGGAACCAACAAAGGGGTCTGTGGAAATTTGTATGTGCACCGGGCAGCAGTGAGAGCAGGGATTATATCTGGACATGACCTTTGACTCCATGATAACTTTATGCACATCAAGTATGTGAGGAGAGGTCTGCAGTGCAATTGACTCATCCCACTTCTAAGATGGCATGACTTCGGATATTCTTCTGCTGCCACCAATATTCTATTAGTGGGAAGGATGTCATCTCAAGATCGGTGCATTGACTGAATGCACCCATACTCCAGATATTGACATAAGATCATTCATGCTATCCAACAACAAAATCATATGGTCTGACATTATTCAATTCTACATAATGAGGATTGTTGAGAACCATAAAATGGCAGGACATGTGCATGCAAACCAGTGGATATACAAATGGACTGATGATGACATTTTGATGGTCATCATGCAGGCACTCTCCCATCACATTGCCACAACTATACACACAGGATGACATGCATTTGAAGGAAGAAGGCATGCTTGATTCCTGCTGGAACTGAGGAAAGCTCTCCTCCTGGAGCTGAAATGGGTGAAAATAGCTGCAAGATGTACACCTTTTATGTTTTTGTTCATTTGATGTTTCTCTTCATTTATTGCAGTCATTATGAGTTGGTTTGTCAACAAAGTAATATAAAAACTTCCCATATATGTGTGTTTCTTCATGATAATGGTGTACTCTATATGACTGTGGGTTATGCTACTGTCTTACTCTAATATTCCTGCTGCCATTTATTGGTACATTCATTTGCTGGTCACAAATACAAGCTTCTTGGTGTTCTTAGTGAAAGCATACATATCGCTTGAAAAGGTGTCAGTGATATATGGAATGTAAATGCCACCACTTTGCAGATATCTACATTTGTTTAACTATAATATCACAATTATTCAAATTTGTCAGACACTGTCAACTTAGTAACATTGTGGAACAGCATTTCACAAGCTAAGTTAGCACATACTGTAGCATACCATATTAGACATTGTTTTACAAAACCTGCAGGTCTTTGTTTGAGATTGCACACAGATTTTTGGGGGAGATTCGTGACATACACAGAAATAAAATAAAGGGGCAGGAATATCTGATATTCTAAATGGGATAGTTATTAAGTGAGAAAATGTGATTTCAGATTATGATTACATGCCATATTAATATTTCTGTAAATTACTTAAAGAAGGAGTTTATATGGCAACTTAACAAATTAAAACTTTTCTAAAGCTGGAAATCATCTCAGTTATACCTGATGTCTAACTGCCACTTCTTTCCAGGTATTTATACTCCTTTAGCAAAAAAAATGCATATTTGCATAAATATTATATATATATATATATATATATATATATATATATATAAATATATGCAAATGCCAGGCTCTGTCCATTTACTAGCATTGTGAAACAGTATGTCATAGGCCAAGTCAGCACATTGGGCAGAAATGGCTGCTGACCCAAGTGAATGGTCAGTAAGTGAGAAAGTCTGATTTATTTTCATGCCAAATTATGAACTGTTGTCACATTAATATTTGTTTTAACTTGCATGAGAAGCTTATATAGTACTTCATAGTATCAAATGAAAGCTTGCACAATTCATTTTTTTTTATTTTATTTATTCATTTTTTTATTTTAATTTTGTTTACCGGGGTACAGCACTGATCAAATTTGACCATATGCTGGCTCAGTCCAGGTTATGTACATAGTAACAAGAGTAAATTTTAGCAGTTGAGGGAGTAGAAGTTGTAAAATACTAAGAGCTGAAACAGAAGAACTAAGAAGGTGGTATTAGCTATATAGTACGGAATGAATGGGGCAGATGGGGAAGCAGCGGGTATGAGTTTATATATTAATGCAGTTAGGAGATTAAGCAGCCAGGGTTTTCTGGTATTAATGTAATAGTGCAACCATGGGAATTAGGTGACATGGCCTGTGCTCTGACATGAGTGCTTGCACTTTTCAGTCAGGTATTGTTTGAACTGTTTATAATCTCTGATTTCAGTGAGATCAGTAGGACCATTAGTGGATTGGCTTCTTATGTTGTAGTATGGGTTAGAACTACTTAGTCTCACACTTAGGTGGAATGGGGTATTTTGGCACAGGATAAGCAAGACATCTTTGCTTAAGGCTGCTCTAACAGATTGCGAGAGGAAATGAGATCTCTTTTAGGCCCAGAACAGGAGGTAGTTGACTTTAGGTCTGACTTTCTGAATGTGGTCTTGGAAGTTGAGGGACTGGTCAAGCCAAATTCCAAGTATCTAAATGATGTGCTGGATTCAATTTGATTGTTGTCTCAGTCTTTGATATGGACAGGGCTAGTGGCTTTAAGTGAGACCTTTCTTTGAGCCAAACAGCATGGACTTTTTTATGATTGAAAAGTTCTCTTAACCCAGTATCTTGTAAGTGGGCTAGCAGGGAAAGCCTAGGAAAAGACCCTAGTAAGGTCAATGAATACTTCCCCATAGATGTTACCTTTATCCATTTTAATGTAGATGTCATCAATGAGTGTCCAGAGAGCAGTCATGGTACTTTTACCCCCACAAAATCCATGTTGTTTCTGAAAAAGTAAGGGGTATTTGTCAAGATAAGTGATGAGTCGGTTGCAAAAGATTTTAAAGGATTTTAACAAATGCAGGAACTATTGAGATGGGATGGAACTGGAAGGCTGAGAAGAGTTTGTGATCTTTTGCTTACTGATCTGACAAAGGCTAATGTACAGTTAAAGGACGTGGTGTAGATTATGAGGCTAAGGATGTAGATGTGTTTTAGTTGGGTGACTGAAATGTCTAAAGTGGTAGAGAAACCAAAGGCATAGATTACTGGGAAAAAAGGGAGAATCTAGAAGAATCAGTTCTTGTAGAAGTATAATTTGTTTACTTGAGATTGTGCAATAGAAGAGTGGCAGGGTATTCTGGGGGGATTTGATGAATTTGTGTAGAAGATGATGTAATACTGTGCTGCATGGGTAGATTGGAGAATTCTATTTTTTAAACACCTTTATTGAATTATCACTTGTGACATATGCAAACATACATTTATATAAAATAAAACAGCCCATGTTAATATGCTCACAGTTGCAACACTATACATCACATATATTATGTTATACAATTATTATCAATCCAACATTACATAAATTGATCAGTTCCTGCCTTCTCTTAAACCTCACTTTTTCTACAAAGCATTTATTGTTCACACAATTTCCATTTTGTCTATGTATTTTGCTCTTGCCCTCTTCTAAATATCCCATTTCCAGTTCTTTTAACTCTGTGACAATATTACTACTTGAAATACAGTAGGTTTAGACTTTGATTTTGATTTTGTAGTAATTGCTTTTTTGCCAGCCACTAGAATTAAACTTAAAAGGCTTTACCATGCCTAGGCAATTCAAATCCTATATAACAGCTCAAAAAAAAAATTCTTTGTTACACCCATTTGCTCACCCAGTATTTGTGTTAGAGTACTCTGCAGGGAATTTTTAAAGTCTGCCAACTCATTACACATTCAGAACTTATGTTCCCAGTTACCTCTTTCTTCTCCATCTACCTGAGGAAAAATTCTTTGGAGTTTACTTGGAGTATAAAATCCCTATTGCAAACACTTCCAAGCAAAAAATAAATAAATAAATAAAACTCTACATTTTGTTACATATCTGGGAGCCATATTGTCCTCAGATTGTTTCTTCGTGAATAGCTTATCCATTTTCTCTTCCCAATCTTTTCTAACTTCCTCTGATTGATTTCTATAGTTATCATGCAATATGTTATATGCCCTTCTAATTGTACCTTTTGTAACAGCAGTTTCTGTTCTAGATTCATCTAGAAAATCTACCAGAGCCGGTCTTTCACTTAGGATTCTCCATTCCCTTTCTGTTTGCCTGTACTCAAATACCTAATAGGGAGGGCAGTCTCTAGCCTGCAATCCAAATGTCTTGCCTGATTGGGTAATACCCATTTTCAACAGAGGCCCAGGCCTTCCTGGCCTCTTCCTATTCCATTACCTTTCCCAGTCTAGTTTTCAGCTCCAAGTACCTTGGTTCCTTTGCCAGAATTCTGCAATAAATCCCAATCCGCTCTTGCCTATTGTTGGCTTATTTCTTAGAATATGTTCTGCTAGTTTATTAATATAATATTCTGTATGGCTGTTCTCCCTAAGGATCTGCATCCAAAATTCCACTCTCTCCTTATTTCTTGAATTTCCCCCTGCTTCATTGTCTTCCTTTTCCACTTTGAATTATAGCTTTCTGCTTGTGTTATGTATATGAGCCTTAACTGTGTAGCTCTAAAATATCTCTTGTTATTTGTTTACTGGCATAATGCACCAATCTTAATGCAAATAAAGGGGAAAGAGGACAATTCTATCTGATTCCTCGGTTCAAACTCACATTATCAGAGTGGAACCTTCTTACTTTAATTTTTGCCTCTGATCTCTCATATATCCTCCTAATTAATCATATTATTATATCAGAGAATGCAAACACTTCCATTGCCCTATTCATAAAATTCCAGCTTACTCTGTTGAATGCTTTTTCTGCATCAAGACCCACCAACAACAGCAGTATTTTCATACATTCTGCTTCCCACTAGATCATCATTCTATTAATGTTATCAAATGTTTGCCTCCCGTCCATAAACCCACATTTGGCAATACCTTTGCCATTCTTTTAGCTATTATAGACATAAACACTTTATAATCATGGTTTAAAATTTAAATGGGTCTATAGGAAGCTGGGTCTGATGGGCCTTTACTGATGGGTCTTTAGGTATTACATCCACCGCAGCTTTCTTTCAGGATGTCGATGCTTTCCCTCCTTTTAAAATACTGTTAACTAAAACTTTCCCAATCTTTATTACTTTATTCCCTCCTAGCTTCCAAGCCTCCACAGGAATACCATCTATTCCTGGAGACTTTCCTGTGGACTGATTATATATTACCATTTTTATCTTATCTCCTCCTATCTTAAATATTAGTAGTTGAGCCTCATGTACTATAAATATTTCCATATGTGATTTTTCTTGATTTCTACATTCCTCTACTTTATACAAATTTTCAAAAATTTCCAAAGTATCTGTAATAGCGCTACAGGAACTCTTGTTATTTTTCTTGATATAAGCTCCCTATGTTTGACAAAAACCCGTACTACCTCCTATTTCCTACATCGTTATACTAGATGTTTTCGTGCTCTGGAGTTATTATAAAAAAAAGAAACAGTTGCTTAACAGCAATCTCTCTAAACTCATGCATATTATCCAGATACTCCCTTATTTTTTCTTTAGCTCTCTGCATTTGTACCTCCTGTTGTTCTGTGAGATCCACCTTATTCTGCAGTACTTCAACCTTGTCAGCCCCTCGCTTTTTCTTTTATTTCTACCCTATTTTAAACTCCACTTTCATGTTTTCCCACTTAAGAAATTCCTATCTTCCTTAATAACTCTCAAATAATTTCCACTTTCCATTCTTTAAATGCAGCTCTTTTTAACATGTAGGTGGAGAAGTGTCAGTATCTCATTTGTACTTCATTACCCTACATTTTTATCTTAGTTTTTATTGGTGCATAATGTGAAATAGTTATTGGATGTGTTTCAGTTAAATGCACATGCACCTGTGAAATATAATTTCTATCTGGTTTATCCCACTTATTGTACTTTGGAAAATAATAATTAAATTTTTCCTGAGTTTCTACTACAGACTTTACATCTTCCATACCAAATGTTTTCATATATTTCTTCAGAAATCTACCTTCTTTTGTGGATCTATATTATATTTTTGAAAGCCGACAATGTCGAATCTGACATTGTCGACACGAGAATATCGAATGCTCAGAATCTCGAGCGTGTAAATGGAAATCTCTGTAAGGGGAGATTTCCATTTACTGCAATGTAGTGCAGTCTCGGAGTTGGTATATTTAAGTAGTGAGGGTGTGGGGGGTGCAGGGGGGCTTGCCCCCTTCTTAAACCCGTTAGGGTACTTTTTTTTTTTTTTTTTTTTGTCTTTTTATAAGGTCGATGTTTGAAGACATCAACCATATGGTGTCTACCATATGTTGTTCGATGTTTTCAAACGCAAATCATATAATATAGACCCTCTTTTGTTCCATTTTCCATTCTAGGTCCCCCCAGGTACAACCTCTAAATTGTTGCAAATCAAGGTTCAGTCTTCACCTATAAGTAATATTCCTTGCAGAAAGCTGATTAATTCTCCCCAAATTGTCTTCATAGGTTCATAGGTAGGTACTAGGCTATTGGCCCTAGGGCTTATATAAGCCTAGCCAAAAATGTACCCTGGCTTTCGCACCCAAGAAAATTATTTTCCTGTGCCCCTGTCGAGCAGAGCCACAGAAGTGATCCCCAGGGTGAATTTCCTATCTCCCATCCAATCATCAAGATTTTTCTTGAAGAGTGCTGATGAGGAGCTCTGTTTGACATAGATAGGTAGTCTGTTCCAGAGTATGGGAAGTCTCTGGGACAGGAGTCTATCCCTCCAGCATGTTCTGTTTATTGTGGTGACAAGGTTTAGGTCCCTAGAATGTGTAGCTTGGAGGGATTGGGATTTCTTTAAGTGGAGCATGTCCAACAGCCTTGGGTTTGACATAGCTTTGTATGTTAGGCAGAGATCACCTCTGAGTAGGCGATATGCGACAGAGTAAAGCTGGAGTTTTTTGAGAAGGTCTGCATAGGGCATCTGTTTGAGGCCAGTAATCCTCTTTGTGAGGTATTTTTGTGGCCTTTCCAGTTGTTGTAGATGTCTTGTGAGGTACATACCAAAAGGGGCATTGTACTCTATAATGGGTGTTAAATAAAAACAAAGATAACAACACAGGAGGC
Source organism: Protopterus annectens (assembly GCF_019279795.1). Taxonomy (NCBI): domain Eukaryota; kingdom Metazoa; phylum Chordata; order Ceratodontiformes; family Protopteridae; genus Protopterus; species Protopterus annectens. Next base: position 1,941,647,150 of record NC_056741.1, read on the forward strand.
TCAGATGCAAAAATGTACTAGTGTACACCAGGAGGCAAAAAACCATACAAGTACAGAGTTTTGTCTGATATGATGCAGGAAGTACAGAATATTTTATAGTGTTTTCATTCAGGTTTTGCCCACCTTACTGATGTGGTTAGTCACAGGGCATCTACATCACTTTTACTAACAGTATTCTATTCATAAAGATTGCTGATGTTATATTTTTAAAAAAGCTTTACCTTGGGAATAATACAGCCTTGCAAAGCACCTGGTCAGTTATAATGTCTTTCTGTAAATGTTACTCCTTCAAGGTTTCAGGCCTGCTCGAATACAATAGTTGGTTCAGTCTTGTAATACACTTCTTTGTTCTTCTTGCAACATTTTCTCAACAGCTGTGTCTTATCTTGGTAACATTCACAAGGCCAATTGTCCCAGAGGAAGGAGAAGAAGATTTTCAATGCTTTATACATTTAATTTCCTGACCCAGCAGATAATCATTAGTGAAAAACATAAGCTTGCTGAGCTGGCTACTGCCAGGGTCAGAGTTCAAATACACTGCAGTTCCAAAGCTTCAAGCAATTACATGTAAAATCATTCTTATTGCCATATTATTAATAGAATAAAATGCATTATATACTATTTGCTTTTAAACTAGCACTTTATATATGTTCAAATACATATTTTTCTAACATTTTCCTCCATTTTAATACTTTTATTCTATTCTGAAATATAAACAATGTCATTTCGTCCCCTGGCTTTCTCCTTTAAGGACTTTCAACCAGGCAAGTCATTTAGTTTATACTTTGGAAAGAATTTCATCTGAAATTAATTTTTCTAACTCAATGTCTTGGTACAAAGTTTCAGTTACAGATATATCAATAAAATCTTTGATTAATCTTTTCATGCAGGGAATCCCACAACAGACACATGCTCCTAATAGGAGCAGACCAACACAAATAGCAATCAAGATGTTCATTAGGATAGAACCCCACCCACCAAACAGACTCTGGAAAAAGTTCGTCAGTGGGTTTGGGCCTGGTTCAGTCATGGCCGATACCTGCTGTATTACCTCTAGGTGGTCATTAATTTCATGTAGATTGTCTGGTATAAACGCACAGCATTCTTCTTTGATAAGCGCGCACTTACCACCTCTCGCTGCTAGGGGGAAGTCAAGAGCCATTCGATTTTGTAGCACAACAGTTCTCATTGCATTCAGTTCATCAGTCACTAGTTCGAGAGCAGAAAAAGTTGCATTACTCATTACTTCGAGAAGTTTCTACAGCTTTCTCAACTCCCAGATCGATTTGACTACTCCATATGCTGGAAGTATTCCATCCCAGGATATTACACTGTCACTGAAGTCCATATGAGTCAATTTTTCTTTGTTTTTTACGGAATGATGGTCTTTCCAACTAGCTTCGATTTGTCCCACTGGATTTACAGGTTTTCCGATTGGACCTTCAGGTTTCTGGGCTACATCTCTCACATTTCGTATCTTACCTAGAGGTAATTCTGCAGTATGTCTTATGGCAGGAACCAGATAACCCAAAAAACAACTGCCGGACCAATTCTCAGGTAGCCATTTGTATGCCTTTTTCCCACAAACAAAATAACAGTTTTCTACTTTAGTACTGATGCGGGTTAATTCTGAATGAAACATTTTCTTGTCTATAATAGACAGTTGTTTATGCAAAACAGGATTTCTCTGCACATCACTTAATGTTGTTTTCATTAAACTCAAATATGAATCATAATTCGTATTACAAACAGTGCCTCTATCTTTAACTTTAATGTAGCATTTATAAGATATGGTTATATTACAGTTACTCCAACCCACTTGAAGTGTATCATTCTTATAAAAACATACAATTCCTTTCTGTGTAATAGGCAAATACAATGCAATTTTGTCTTGTGATCTTACAGATCCTGTATCAAAAAGTAAATTCTCCCAAGTCTCATTTATCCCCAAGGGGACAGCGGACATTAACAGTCCTCCATATGCTGTTGGTATAGCAGTACAAACCCAGCAATTTGAAATGTTCATAGTCTCTACATATACACGCTTCATAGCTAGGTATGTGTTAAAGTTTGGATGCCAGTCTATAGACAGTTCATCACGTCTCTCCACTTTCACTTGTGTGGTTACATGTAGGAAAAGCCACAACAAAAGGAAGGTCATCACAATCATAGTCAATAAATGCATAGTCAACAAGATGATTAAGCAACATCTTTGGGGTTGATCTGTATTTTTACTCGTTTTGCTCTTGGCCATCCTGCCTTTGTTGTGTATCAGTCCCAAAATGTTTATCAAGTTGAAAATTCTTTACCGGTTTACATTGTGTCAGATGGACCCAGGATGACCTCTCAGCAACTTTGACTGCAGTAGGCGTTGCCAACAGTACCTGGTATGGTCCTTCCCACTTTGGACTCGCCCAATTCTTCCTCTTCGTAACCTTCAACCACACCCAGGTCCCCGGAGTCAGCACTGCTTCTAACAGTCTGGTCTGTCTTTTATCTGAAAAAGAGTTCAACTGCAAAACAGTTTTATTTGTTAACAGTTTTCTCATGTAGCTAGCTAATGAGCTGTCAGCCTCTAGTTCTGCAGGCATGAGAGCTTTCCACTGTGGCACATAATATGCCCTTCCAAATATCATTTCAAAGGGAGTCAAACCCTTTACATTTGGAACTGTTCTCATGCTCAGCAGTGCCAAAGGCAAACAGCAAATCCAGTTTTTCAGTGTCTCGCTCACTAGCTTCCTCAATTTGTTTTTTAGAATTCCATTGTACCTTTCCACCAGTCCTGCAGACTGTGGGTGGTAAGCACAATGATTCTTCAAGGAGATTCCAAAGAATCTCCCAAGCTGGTGAATTGTCTGATTAACAAAATGTGTCCCATTGTCACTATAAACCCTTTCCGGTATGCCAAATCTAGGAATTATTTCTTTTACTAGGGCTTTTGCCACGGTTGTTGCATCCGGATTTTTAGTTGGAAACGCTTCTACCCATTTGGAAAACAAATCTATAATTACTAAACAGTATTTTTTCCCTTCACATTTATTCAATTCTATGAAATCCATACAAATAGTGTGGAACGGATATGGTGGTGTAGGAAAACTCCCTTGCTTGGGTTTGAATGCCCCTTGTGCATGATGTTTGTTACAAATATGGCATGCTGCACAAAATTTTTTTGTATAATTTATGAATCTGTATGTTTGGAATATTTGATTTACTAACTGTACCTTCCCCCCTGTTGAGACATGGCACTGCCCATGGCTCAACAAAGCTGCATATCTAAATAAATTAGACGGTAATATTGGTTTCTTCTCTTTGGAGACATACAGTCCATTTTCGAGGATTGCACCTCATTTCTCCCATTTTTGTTTCTCTGCTTTCGTAGTTAGTGTCTGCATTGTTTTTAACATTTCTAGATCTAAAATCTCAGAGGGTTGTAATTCCTCGGTTAAAAGTAAAGTTTCTGAGTCTGAGGCTGCTTGCTTTGCAGCTGCATCAGCTTTTGCATTTCCTTTTGAAATTCTATCCTGTTGTTTTGTATGAGCTAAACATTTACAAATAGCTACTTTAGTAGGTAACTGAATGGAATCTAATAAGTTCAAAATAAGTTGCGCATGATTAATCGGTTTGCCATTAGATGTTATCATTCCCCTATTTTTCCATTGTTGCACAAAAACATGCACTGTAGAGAAGCATACTGACTGTCAGTATATATGTTCACACATTTATCTTTCGCTAGAGTGCAAGCCCGTGTTAAGGCTATCAATTCTGCTGCTTGAGCAGATAGGTTATGCTGTAAAGTTTGGGCTTCTAAGATCTCTGTATCTGTAACCACTGCATACCCTACTAGATTTTTCCCTGTAGGACCCTTTCTGCATGAGCCATCCACGTAAAATGTCACCTCGGCATCATCCAAGGGCATATCAGTGAGGTCTTGTCTGGGCAAAGTTATTTGCTCAATTTCCTGCAGGCAGCTGTGCGGTGTGCCATCCACAGGAGTCGGAAGTAACGTTGACGGGTTTAATGTTGTACAACGTTCAATTACCATATGAGGTTGGCTCAGCAGTATGGTCATACATGAAAGATGTCTAGCAGGAGAAAGATATGCTATTTTTTCTTGCAGTAAAATTATCACGACTGCATGAGGCACTCTCAATGTGAGAGGGTGGAATAACACCACTGAGGCCGAAGCCTGTACTGCCATTGCAGCTGCGACCACTGCTTGCACACAGTGAGGCAATGATCATGCCACTGGGACTAACTGTGATGAATAGTAAGCTATGGGGCGTTGCTTATCCCCATGCTGTTGCGTCAGAACTGACGTCATATATCCCTGTTTACAATCTACGGTCTGAAAGAATCTTTTGTGGTAATTCGGAAGTCCTAAAACTAATGAAGAAGCTATCAATTGTTTTAGTCTGCAGAAAGCTGTTTCTGCTTCAGGTGTCCATTGTAATATATCTTGTGCTGCCATTGGTGTTTTATATATTAAATCAGCCAGTGGAGCAGATTCTAAAGCATAGTTTGATATCCAGCTTCGACAAAAATTAGTTGTTCCCAAGAAGAACATCATCTCCTTCTTGGTCGCTGGTTTAGGTGCTTGTAAAATTGCTGTTTTTCTGTCTTCGTCTAATATTCTACCTTCATTGGATATTACATATCCTAGGTATCTGACTTGTTTTTTCCAAAGTTGTAACTTACTTTTGTTTACTTTATGTCCCTGTGCTGCCAAAAATATCAATAATGCTATTGTATCCTCCCTGCGTTGATGTTGGACGGGGGCTGCTAGCAAAATGTCATCTACATAAAGTAGAATCTGACTACCTCCTGGTGGGGTAAACCCTGCCAGGTTGCTTGCCATTTCTTATGCAAATATCGTTGGACTTTCACAATATCCCTGTGGTAGCCGAGTATAGGTATATCTTTTACCCTGAAATGTAAATGCAAACCAATACTGGCTATCAGGATGTATAGGTATTGAAAAGAAAGCATTGCTTATGTCTACTACAGTAAAATATTTTGTTGCGGCTTTAAATCGTTCAACAAGGTGTGTGGGTCTGGCACCGTAGGTGCACTAGGTATTATTGCATTGTTTACAGCTTGTAAATCCTGTACCATCCGCCATTCCCTGTTTGCTTTTTTAACAGGAAATAGAGGGGTATTACATGGTGAATCAAGAGATTCTACCAGTACTCCTTCCTTGAGTAATGCTGCTATTATAGGCTTGATTCCTTGCTCTGCATCTTTCCTCAAGGGGTATTGTCTTTCTTGTGGTCTAAATGCTGATTTTGGTGTAACAGTAACTGGTCCTGCTGTTTGAATAAGTCCTACATCTGATTTGCCTGTTGACCAAAGAATCTTTGGTATGTCACACAAGGCTTTTTCTTCTTCTTCTAATAAGAATGCTAATCAGCTGTCTTCACTAGTTTGTAAGTGTACAGCTGGATGTGTCTGTGTTAGCCAATTCAATTTCTGTTTTTGTATTCCCTGCTCTGATAATTCTAAATCAGTTTGTTTTTCCCATCTTGTTACTTTTTCTCCTAAGTCTGCCCATTTCATATTCTTGTTTTTTGTCAAGCTGACATGTGGTAGTCGATTAGATTTATACAGTGTCATGAATTCCTGAGGTAATGAACAGCTTACCACACTGTTTCCCTCAGTATCCCAATACAAGGTTCGTAATACTAACCTGTTAGCAGGATTTTTGAATAATTCTTGCCCATATTCTTTATCAGGTCCTGGCATGCTACAGTAGTATAGAGTACAATGTAACAAATGCTGTTGGTCAGTGTCAAGGGCGGGGCCTTACTGATGGCTACATTCATCAGTTCCTCGGTTACTGCCCCTGGACCAGTCGTAACTAGGTCTTGGTTGTACCAGTAAAAAGTCTCACCCTCCGGTCGCACCACAAAAGTATCCATTTGTCTTTGTGCTTCCATACCCTGCATAGTGGGAACTACCGCTATGCCAAATATCTGCATAAGATCTCTTCCCAGTAAGTTTACTGGACATTTTGCAGAAACTACAATTTTACTTTTCTGAGTCATGCCTGAGACAGGGTCAGTTATTGCTATATCATGGGAGAGTGGCTCCCTATATAGCTGTCCGTTTGCTGCTTTTACTAATATATAATCAGGTGATTCAGAATATTCTGGTAACTTGGAGGGGTGTATCAAAGTTCGTGACGCTCCTGAGTCACACAGGAATTTTACTTCCCTTCCCTCCACCAGAAGTGTAACTTCCGGTTTTGTGTCTGCCAGATAGAGCTCCAAGCTCAGTAATGCCAAATCTAAAATTTCACTTTCTTCATCCTCTACATCTGCTTGCACTTCCTCTGTTCCTTCTACTACATTTACATTTGTCCTTTGTTTGTTAGCCTTTCCTGATGATTTCTGACTTTCATCACTATCATATAGTCAGTCCTCATCACCCTTACTTTCTGTAGTCACCTTTTTATTTAGCCTGCAATCCCTTGCTAAATGTCCTTTCTTTCCGCACTTAAAGCACTCACCTTTCTTTTTTCTCTCTTCAAAATCTTCTGACCGTTTGTCAGATTGTCTATTTCCCTGGGCATTTTTCTTGCCCTTTTTACCGGACTGTACTACAAAAACCTCTGCTCTGTCTTCAGCAGTGAAGACTTGTGTCTTCTTTTTCTTTTTACTATTAAAGTGTCTTTCAGCATGTCTAGCATATTCAAGTAAGGCTTGTAGCCTACTTGTTTGATGATCTAGCATATGCTTCGTAATAAAGCTACTGATAGGTGCAATGCAACCTTTCAAAAACGCATTTTTCAGTTGCTGTTCATACGAGGTATCATGTGTCTGATTTTTAGGAATAGACATACCACTATGGTTATTGAAACATTCCAATAATCTACCATAGTACCCATCTACAGTTTCATTCTCTTGTTGTATGCATTGGTTAATGCAAGTCCAATCTGCTCTGGGTTTCCATTTTTCGGAAATTCGGTCTGTAAGACCTTTTACTCTGTTGTCTAGCTCTGCATCACTATGTGGGAGTGGTTTAAGCTCTGCATTACGAGGATTCCAGGTGCCACAAATCATGTGCCAGTCTGGACCCACAATTTGTCTAACTACCTTTTCTACTTCTTCCCCATTCAAGTGGTAACTTAGTCTCATACCTTGTAAATCTTGTAAAAACTTTGTGTAATTAATTTTTGGATGAGGGATTCCCTCTGTAGCTTTCTGAATATCTTCCGGTGTCCGTGGTCTGTATACTAGAAGAGTTGGGTCCTGCCCTTCCTGTCCTGCCTGAGGATTTGGTACCTCGATTAGTGGACAGATTTCTTCCTCACTCTCCTCTAGTGTGTTTCTCCCTACTTGATACAAGTCTGTGTCCCCAAGTGTTTTACGTGTCCGGGACCTAGTTTCAATAGGATCTCTAACAAATGGTTTTAATGTTCTTGTGACATCAGGATAACGTGGAGGTGGACCAGCTTGTCCTCCTGCTTCATATCCTGAAAAAGGCATCGGAGGGGGCGGGGGAGGAGGAGCCGTCGCTATTACCATATTATTATCCTCTTTATCTAAAAATAACGTCTTAGCATTTTTAGTTTTTTGTTCCCTTCGGTTTACTTCCTCAATCCACCTGTGTGCCTGAGGAATGCCTAATCGTTGTTGTTTTTTTGCCTGACCTTCTGCGTCAGATTTAAGTTGTTTTAAAAGTTTAACTAATGAAATTTTATCTAATTTACCATCAAATCCGTATTTATTAACCCATTTTGTATAATACCTTACATTATCAGCCCGTTGTAATTGCATATATTTTGCGTCTTCAGTTAGGGCCGGATCTCACAATGTTTTAGTGCACTGATTTCCCATACTAAAAGAAAATGTTACGTAACCCTTTTCACCACGTGGTATTTCAGTTCCTTACACAGTTTTATCTAGAATGACTGCCTACCTTATTCTGTTTCCCTGATCCCTGACAAAATATACAGTAATTTCCTTTTGTCCCTGATCTGTATAACAAATCTTCTGGCAATAGTATTTACTGCAACCTAGTCCCTGATCTAAAACAGAAAAAAGGCAAATATCTTCCTACCTGAGCCTCCTGAGTCGACCAGTTCGAGACCGCTCTTGACGCAGATCAGAAAGTGGCCAGCCCCTCAAAACGACAATTCAGTCGGAGGTCTTTGTATTTCAAGAAGAACCGTTTCGGTAGCTTCTCCTGCGCAGTGTTCGACCACCGGTACACTCTGATCTGTAGCTGTCTGAGGGTTTCCGATTCAAGAAGGACCAAACTGTTAAATAAAAACAAAGATAACAACACAGGAGGCTCAGATGCAAAAATTTACTAGTGTACACCAGGAGGCAAAAAACCATACAAGTACAGAGTTTTGTCTGACATGATGCAGGAAGTACAGAATATTTTATAGTGTTTTCATTCAGGTTTTGCCCACCTTACTGACGTGGTTAGTCACAGGGCATCTACATCACTTTTACTAACAGTATTCTATTCATAAAGATTGCTGATGTTATATTTTTAAAAAAGCTTTCCCTTGGGAATAATACAGCCTTGCAAAGCACCTGGTCAGTTATAATGTCTCTCTGTAAATGTTACTCCTTCAAGGTTTCAGGCCTGCTCGAATATAATAGTTGGTTCAGTCTTGTAATACACTTCTTTGTTCTTCTTGCAACATTTTCTCAACAGCTGTGTCTTATCTTGGTAACATTCACAAGGCCAATTGTCCCAGAGGAAGGAGAAGAAGATTTTCAATGCTTTATACATTTAATTTCCTGACCCAGCAAATAATCATTAGTGAAAAACATAAGCTTGCTGAGCTGGCTACTGCCAGGGTCAGAGTTCAAATACACTGCAGTTCCAAAGCTTCAAGCAATTACATGTAAAATCATTCTTATTGCCATATTATTAATAGAATAAAATGCATTATATACTATTTGCTTTTAAACTAGCACTTTATATATGTTCAAATACATATTTTTCTAACAATGGGTCTAATGAGTGATGAGTAGAGGGGAACAATGACCTCCTTTTTTCTGGATGAGAAACCTTTTGTGATGAGGTGAGCCATGTAAAAGGATTTCCTGACCACTGTGGCAATGTGATTATCAAAGGAGAGACTACTACTTTCACAGTGTGGGTTCTGTCTGTGAGCCAGTTGGCAACCCATCTTGTGACATAGGGATTTATACCTAGTTTAGTGAGCTTATCTATAATTCTAGAGTGGGGAATGGTGTCGAAAGCCTTGGCAAGATCTAGATAAGCTGTGTGAACCACCTTACCCTCATCTATGGCTTTGGTGACTGCTTCAAAGAAGTCAATCAGGTTTAGGAGACATGATCTGCCTTTTACAAATCCAAACTGGGTAGGGTCCAGAGTTTGGAGATTACCAATGTCTTTGTTTATGAGTTCCATGATGATACTTCCATGGCCTTGCAGACCAGGCTCGTCAGGCTAATGGGGCGGTAGTTCCCGGGGTCCGTGGTGGCTCCCCCTTTGTGGAGTGGGATAACCATCATGGTGCGCCATTCAGTGGGCACAAAGCCTGAAGTGAGGCTATGATTGAACATGGTACTTAGGTAGGGTGCCAGTTCATTCTGTAGTTCATATAGAACTCAGCCTGGGATATTGTCAGGTCCCATGGATGCTGTGTTCTTGGCTTTGGAGAGTGTGTTTTTTACCTGTGCAGCTGTGATTACAGGAACTTTGCATTCTTCCAGTATAGAGATGGGCCCTCTATGGGGTGAGAGGGGGGTAAAGTTAGCACTGAACCTATCTGCCAGGATGTTGACAATATCTGTTGGTTCTGTATATTTAGTGCCATTGTGCTGTAACTCAAAGCAGATCTAAGTGTTGGAATTGAGATTCTTGACATAGCTATAGAATGCTTTGTGGTTGTCTTTAGAGTCAGTGGCAATTTTGTTTTCGTAACTAGCTTTGGAGGATTTTATGAGGGATCTCAACTTCTTACTGAGGTTGACCAGGAAGTTCCTCCAGTCATGGGATTTTACTCTTTTTTGCAACAGTTTTTTTCTTCTGTTGAAGAGTTTGTTTATGGCAGAAGACCACCAAATTGGCTTTCTTTTTTTGGAGGATAGCATCTTGGTTCTATTGGGATAGCATGAGCCATGCACTCATGTAAGTGCTTATAAAGTGCATTTATGTAGGATTCAGCAGTTGCACCTCTATTGTCCGTCTGCATGGGTGTCATGAAGTTTGCCACTTCTGTCTTAAGAAGTGTGAAATTTGCTTTGGAGAAGTTTTTTACGGTGGTTTCCCTAATTGGGGGTGGGGGTGGGATGTGGATGTCTAGGGTGATTAGCTTGTGGTCAGATCTGACCAACGAGAAATTGACCTCTGGTGTGGAACACCGGTTTCCCATGTTGGTAATGACTAGGTCTAGGATATTGCTGCCCCTGGTGGGGGTGTGAATAAGTTGATCCAAAGCATTGGAATTTATGAATTCCAGAAAACGTTGAGCAAAAGAGTTGGTACATGAGTAGTTTTCCCAGCTAACAGTGGGGTAGTTGAAATTGCCCATTATTAGGGTGTTAGGTTGTACCCTAATACTTTCCAGTGTATCAAGAAATGAGTGGGAATCCTGGGGCATGGTGGGGGGTCTGTAGCTCCATAATAGCAGTTTTAGGTGGAATATAAATATATGCCAGTGTAAACCTCCTACCTTGCCAGTAGCCCCTTACTACCACAAGTCTACCAGTACTATCTGTTTTTTCTTCTTCTTCTATCACTGTTGGAGCTCCTCTCATAATTAGTATAAGTAATCCCCTTTTCCTTGACCCTAATAATTTACTGAATATCCATTCTGAAATCCTTTCTCTATCAGATACACATGATCACTTCTTTTCAAATGTGTCTCCTGTAGCACTGCTATCTTCTTTTCCCGGTTAGGGGTCACCACAGTGGATCACCTGTCTGCTCTTGATTGGCAGTGGAGTTTTATGGTGTTGAGTTGCCAGCCCGGTGCCCAACCTTCCACAGAAGGCACACACATGCACACACTCACACCTAGGGCCAATTTAGAGTGTCCAGTTCACCTACAGCATGTCTGTGGGATGTGGGAGGAAACCGGAGCACCCGGAGGAAACCCATAGGGAGGACATGCAGACTCCGCACAGAAGGCACCCCAGCTGAGGATCGAACTGGAGAACCTCTTGCTGTGAGGTGACAATGCTAACCACTGCACAACCATGGCTGCCCCGAAAGAGATTGAATTATATTAAGAAATTCAGAGTGCAGGTAGCACTGCTATCTGCACTCTGAATTTCTTAATATAATTCAATACTCTTTCCATTTTGTCTCTAAATGTGAGGCCAATAATGTTCCAAAATAATATATTTAGTGTAGCCATTAAGAGAAGTTATTATTCCCACCTATTACATATGGCAGCTTTTTTAAATGTTTGCTTCCAGCTTTTGTTTTCATACACCCATTAATTTTTGGCAGGCATATAATACATGTTTCTTGTTATCTCCATTTGAACATATGTCACATTTTACAAGACTTGTATTTTAATGAAAACCCTCAAAAAAGAACACTCCTAGAACCTATTAACTAAAAAGAAATGCACAAAACTATATGCATCTTCAAATAATGAAGTTTAACCCTTCTGATAGAACAATTGTCCCAAATCAATGACTGCACCACAGGCAATAACAAACCTAAAATTAAGGTTATCCATGCTAAAGCCCATGTTACAGCCTGTGATCCTACTCATACTAATTGCTGTCTGTTCTTGTCTTACTTTTATTACTCTCCCAGATGTGAAAAACAACATATAAACTTTCTGAAAACATTGACTTTTAGCCTTAAGAAAAAGTGCACTGGATATCTTTAAATAAAAACAAAATTATTTATTGTTCTGGTAAATGCATTATAAAGTATTTAGTTACCAGAAAAGCCTGCTATCTCTTATTCACTTCCAATAATTTCAAACTTTACTTTTTTACTGTGCTGCTTGTCCTTGTACCTTTAAACTGTATGTTTCTCTCAGTAAATAATACCCAGACCACTCAGTTTATTGCCTGGACCATTAATCAGCTTGTTTCCATGGAAATATAAGAACATAATGTACTTCTTAACTAATACTGAACATTTATTTGCTAAAAGAAAACTATTCATTACATTGTGAATTCTCATTAAAAAATGCTTAAACGCTTGCCATTAGATTAAGCCAATGACATTAATCAAGACGTTCACCTACGCAAATGTAAAAGAAAACATTTTGACTCTACTTATCCCATAATCAGTGCACTTCTACACCCCATCTCTACCCCAGCACCCCAAGATTACAGTCTATTAACTTAAACATGCCTTTATCCTGTCTTTATTCTGATTTTACATTGTAATACCTACATTTCTTCAAAACAGAAATTGAAAAAACCTTGTTTACTTTAAAACTTTATCAACTACAACACTCATTGAAAATGCTTTAGTATATAACATGCAATTTACATCATGAGATGCTTTATACAAATACTGTTAAGAACAAAAATTGTTTTACTTATAGTAGCTTTCTTTTTTTCTCTCTTTTTTTTTTTCCTTTTAGTGTCCTTACAAACATTAATGACGTGAAGTGGGGCATATGCCTCTCAGTCCCATCACACATTTAGCAAAGTCAGCAAAAATCCAATCTTTCTCAGCCTCTTTTTTTCTTGTAAATCCATGTTTCACAAATGTGATTGATGGTTTATTGTCTCACATTTATTTACCAATTTCAGTGTTGCTGGTGGTCTTTCTGTTCATTTCCATCTTCCAACCCCAGACTCTGGTTCAAGTCCAAGGTACTTCTGATTCTTCAGTCAACTTTTGTGCTTTTTTTCTCTCTCTCAAGCATTTTCCTTTGGAACATTGGAAAAGGATTCACTGTTAAAGTTTCTCTTTGAGTTTTATTAGAAGAATGAGAAATAGCTACCCCTTTTGTTTGATATCTCACTTTTTGCCATACAAACATTTATATTTCAACATCTCAACATTCCCTGATTGCTGGGATATATTTTTTCTCTTCTGTCTGGTGTACAGTGAATAATCATTTTCCACAAACACTTTTTTGTCTCCAATATTTAATATTTTGCCCTTCTGCCATAGTTTTATCAGGATCAACTTTTTCTGCTGGTATGATTGCATCTTTACTAATACAGCTCTTGCCTATTTTCTCATGGCCGGGTTTAGAGCATACACACTATGTGCTCTTTCAATTAACAAATCCTGCTGTGGATTACCAGTCCAATTACTTATCTGTGTTTTCATAAAATTATTAAAGTTGGCTCCTTCCAGTTTCTCTGGTACAGCAGAAAACCTCAGATTGTCTTTGTGTACTCTGTCCTATAACTCTACCATTTTGAAAGAGCTCTTCTTGAGCATTCTTATGCTCAGCCAGTCTTTTCTTCACTTCGACCTCTGATGTTTGCAGTTTTATCAGCTCATCTGAATAGCTATTTAAATCTTCTTCCATTTTCCATCCTTGTGTTATTTGAGTTGACATACACCTTCAACGTTTCATTTATTTTAATCATCCCTGAGTGCATTTGACTCATTGTTTCCTCTAAATTACTGGAAGCCATCTTTTGTACCAAAGTTGGAGCTTCAACAGCTATTTGCTGATTTTGTTTTAGGCTCTCTAAGTTTCTTCTTTGCTGGCATCCAGATTGTGTACTTGCTATTCAGTAATTAAATTTTACTAAAACAGGCAGGATTACTGGCCCTTATCTATCACTTTCTTTTTTTTTACACTGGGAGAGCTGAAATTAAGCTGTTGATCAGAGTGCATTAATGTTGGAATGCCCCAGATTTAATAATTTGTTGAGAAAAATCAGTAGTTGAAAGGTTTCTAGTAAACCAGGGAATGTGGTCAAGAAAAGCTATTTGTTTCATATCAGAACCATTGGGAGAGTAAATGAGGGTGATTTGTTTTCATCTGAGGTACTTAACTTTATTCTTGCACAAGGTTTTATTTAGTAATCTTCTGTAACTTAGTGTATTGCTCCCTTGAGTTAAGAGGGATAATTTTTCCAATAATTTCCAAGCTTCATCATATAAATGCAATAGAGATTTAATTTTTTGAGAGCCAATCAATCTAATGTTTAAATAGCCTATAGATTATAGGAAAATATGTGTTTTAAAGGCCTAGTAACAGGTGAGAATAATCTGGCAGCACAGTTTGGTTTGGATTAGTGAAGTTGAGAATTTGGCCAGTCTTTTGTTGTAAGATTGGCTTTTAGTCTAGCTATTGTGTGTGTGTGTGGGGGGGGGGGGGGGGGCGTTGGTCTGAAGGAGATAGTTCCAGGGAAATATTTTATTTGTAGATTTTGTATGTGAAATTTAAAGGGCAGTAGTCACTGAAGGTAGGTGGGTTATTTATGATACAGGCAATGTTGTTGTTGTGGGAGGTAATTATAAAGTCAAGACATGAATGGTGGTTAGTTTAAAAGTTAGTTTTGGTCGACATAGTCACCATTTGAAGAAGTCTGAGGCTGGCAAGGTGCTCTGAGATGTCAAGGTGCAGTAGGCACAAGGAATTTACTTTGAAGTCCTCAGGGATAATTATGTATTTATCTGAAGGGATGTTGGTCAGGATATTATTCAACACGGCTGTGAATCTTGCCAGAGAGACAGAGGAGGTAGATAGGAAACTGCAACCTAAAATGAAGGTAGCACCTTTTTTGGATGTTTAGTAAGAATCCAGTTAGATTCATGGTCATTGGAGGGGTTGACTTGTGCTACTGCAGACAGGTTGAGAGTTGATCTGTGAAGCATAACACCACTTCCAGTACCAAGAAGATAGTGGGAATCAGTGTGATAATTATAGTCTTTCAAGAAATGGTTTAAGTTGTAGTGGACATTTTTGAGTGAAGATTCTGTAATGGCAAGTAGATAAGGAGAAGAAAGACAATCAGTGATTTCATTGGGTTGTTACCAATTATTTTTTGCATTAAGACATGTACAGGGCAGACAATTTGACATTACATGGCTGATTTTCCTGAAATGTTTTGGGGTGCTGGTGTAATGTAGACAGTGACTGGCTCAGTATAGTTGAATAAAGTAGAAGTGGGAGGAGAAGTAGATAAATTGTGCAATACTGAAAGAGTGATGGGATGCAGGAACTAAGATAGAGCAGGCTACTGAATTTGTGTATCACTGTTTTTGAGGCAGGAGAAGTTCAGTGAGACTTACATTTACTATTATGAGTTGTGCTGAAGAAAAGTGGTGATAAAGTGATCTGGTGTATGTCTAAGTAACAGGGTAGCAGAAAATAGATACTGAAGAAAATAAAGAAAAATATTTAGCCTAGAGGGAGTTGGGTTGTTTTACAAGGAGGCTAGGTTATTGTTATTGTTATACTGGTAGTTTTCGATGAAGATTAGAAGGTGAGTGGTTGTGGTTTGTAAACATGATATTGTTTCTGGTTGTATTGTTTCTTGTTTTATAATACTAGTTTGTTGTATTTTAAAACATGTGTCTTTGAGGGGGGTGGAGTTTGATGGGAGCAGTAGGTGTGTATAAGAGATTTTAAATTTATTGGTTTGCAGGAGTAGCTGGGGAACTGAGGGTGGGAGAAGAGCAAACAGCCCCCACATAAATGCATAATGCTAGAAAAGATCCCACAGATAACTTATCTAAATGCTAACACTTTGCAAAGATTTATAGTTGTTTAGCAATAAAATAATTCTCTACTATTCATGTCTATATACTAATCCATTACATGTGTACAAGACTAAATAAATAACTACTATGTGGCCACAGTTCTACCCATTCTTTTTCCTTTTCATCTCACATTGCAAATTGTTTCTTACCTGTGTAATTACTGCACTATCTTTACTAACTATACCTTCTTCCTCCTTTCACATATTTCTTGTATACCTTTTTATTGCAATGTTATCTTATGCTCACATCCACTAATATTTTACTACTGTATATTGTTTAACTGGATGTAGACTTGTCTACCATTGCTTCTTTAATCACTGTTATACTTGTAATGGAATTGCTGTGTAATAAAGACTTTCTTTAAAGATCTCTGACAAAAATAGTTATTTAAGTTCCTTTAGAAAATCCTGGTTAATAAATGGAATGAATGAATGAATATTACATTATCTTATATTTCTGTAAATATATCACACAGAGTCCATTTGGAAGCATGGGTGCTCAGTATCTAAGAAAATGTAAATTATTTTCCTGCGATATTATGAATATATTGACTATGTTAATAATTTTGTTAACTTGAACCAGATGGAGTTTTGCATGGTATGCAATGGTGTTATGTGAAAGCATATCCAATGCTGGAAAAAATGTATGATGTTGGTATTTAATTAACCATGATTTGTAGACATTTACATTTAATTGTCTATTAAATATGTATACTTATATTTCTGTTAATATCTCAGAAATGGAGTAACAGAAACAAAACTGTCTTGCAATAGGTTGATAATTATATCTGCATTACCGATAGTAACACTACTAGTCCGAATATATCTATTGTTGTTAATGAGATTAATAATTATTGGTATAATCAGAATAACAAAATATATGGTTTATGTAATTTATTGCTCTATAAAGTTAGGTTTATGTCTAGCTGACAAGTTAATATCATTATTGTGAAGAGGAGTGTCTGGTTTAAACCGTTCATAATTAACTTTCTTTGTAACTTTTACACTTCTGAAGATATGTACATTTGTTTACAAGCAGGGTTCAAACTGCATTTACAGTAAATTAACTCAGATGAAAGCTGTCCAGCCAGGAACTTTGCAGGTGTTGGTAGATATAAAATTCCACTGACGCTAGGTTTTAATGAGCAAATTCAAAGAGTGCATTATGCATTATGTGATGTGTATTGTGCATTATGTGATGTGTATTGTGTATTATGTGATGTGTATTGTGTATTATGTGATGTGGATTGTGTTGCACTTCTTGTACAGTAAATTATTTTGACTTATAGTAAAGGTTTATAGAGATAAGTGTTGCTGCAGTTGTTACTTTTAGAGTGAGAGGAAATTATCTGTTGCCATTTTACTTAGTATCATATATAATGTTCTCAAAGGCATCTATTTTAATTCATCTGGCTTGCAGTAGTTTGTTAAGATCATCAGTGTTCATCTGGCCTGGAGCAGCTTGCTAAGAATAGATTCATTTAATTTTTAGAAAGTTAAAATGCTTTTATCTAGTTCCATGGAGAAAAAAGAAATGGAGCAGCTTCCTGAAATCTTGTCTGTGCTGTTCCGCATTTTGTGAAATGAGAAACTGACAACCATACATATGTGCACGTTTGAGTTCAGCAAAGAACTAACAGAATTTACTAACTTTTGTAGGTGCTGTTTTCACAAGGCAGTGTAGCTGTTCAGCTTATAGTCATTGGTAGTTTGCATCTTGTTATCAGTTTGGTTTGTTATGTTTGACAGATAATATCATTAGCAGTGAGACTAGCACATCAACAGAGAATGACTAGTACACCTTACAAATGTAAAAATATTGCAGACCTTTAACCTTAGTGCTGCATATATACTGAGCAATAATGCAAACTGTGGGAATAAGTTTATCAAACCCTTCAGCATTTGGGAAAACAGCTACTAATAATTTCAGTAATGAGAAGACCATCTCCTGCACAGATGGGTTTCTTTGGTAGGGGAAACTGTAATACGCACAGACTTTCCATAACATGCATTGCTTTCCTTAAGATCCTAGAATATTTAAGTGAAATGTCTCTAGCTCTCTGCATCCCCACCAAGACAGTGAATACTGTCTCCTTTTATCAGTATAACACTATTTCCCAACTTATGAAATTGAGAAATGAGTGTACGCCTCATTTTTTTAGTTGCGCATGAACAGAGACACACACAAAAACACACACACACACACACACACACACACACACACACACACACACATACACACACACACACACACACACACACACACACACACACACACACACACACAGGAACGTGAATGTGGGGCACTTGGGGCTGTGCTGTGTGATAACTACAGTATTATTTTAGGTTTAAACATGTACATTAGTACATTAATATGCACACTTGCATGTGTGAGTATTAAAAAATATATATATATATATATATATATATATATATATATATATATAGTTACACTTTATAATCTCAAAATACTGAAATGTCAAATTTCAGTATTTCGGGACTATAAAGTCGAAAGTGCAGTTATGCGAAACTACATAATAGCAAATGCTTTTTTTTTTTCCTATTTTAATGTTGTGCATACTGTCTCATTTCCGAATGGATTACCACTGTTTTTTTTCTTAAAATGCTTGCGACGCAATTATGATATGACTGTCAACAAAGCTTTTGCTGTTACCAAACGTCTTCCACATAACACTGTACATGGTGATCTGTTCTTAGAGGCTTGTTAAGGCTATATTGTAATTATGCGGTCTTAGTATGCCTCACAACTGCCTTCAATTGTGTAGTAATTGCTTCTGACTAACAGCAGTACTACAGAAGCTCAAACACTAATAATATCGAGCATGTGTCCTTGCTCACAAAAGCCGATTACTGTTTAATGACTCTCTGCCCCCATATATTGCTCTTAAGCTACCTTTACTGAGCATTTTTTCTTAATCCAGTCATATCGCTGACGTTATCGTCGCTATCACATACCTGGAACTAGAACCTTTATCGACGCTATCACACACCTAAACCTAAAACAGTGGGAATGTAATTCTAGTATCGTCTTCTGTTATTGTACTTTTAGCCGTTGGCAATTCATTAATACTTAATACATTCTTAGTTAAAAGACTAAAGGCTGCTCCACAGAGTAGCGCGGATCTATTCGCACTAACTTAGCATAGACAGGGTTGTGCACGTGGAATGCCATAAGTGTCCCAATTTCTTGATGCCGCTAATTTGTACACATTATTAGTATGTAACTAGCAGAATAACTATTTCTGGAACTAGAACCTCATCGGCCCTATCATATACCTAAAACTAACACAGTGGGAATGTAATTCAAATATCGGCTGCTGTTATTGTAGTTTTAGCCATTAGTAATTCATGAATACTTAATACACTCCCAGTTAAAGGTCTAAGGCTGCTCTAGGGAGTAGCGTGAACCTATTCGCACTAACTTAGCATAGCCAGCGATGTGCACGTGGAACGCCATAAGCGTCCTAATTTCTTGATCCCGCTAATTTGTGCACATTATTAGTATGAAACTAGCAGAATAACCATTACTGCTTTGTTTGCATTCAAATACCGATATGTACTAGTAAAGCAGCTCTTAAGGGACTGTGTAGAAACCAAATGAAGTTGTTTTTTGTCTCTCTACATGCGTAAATCAAATCAAGTTGTTATTTGCCTAGAGGTTTTTTAGAACTGCTTAGGTATCTGATGCATTGTACCTACTTTATATAATTGTGAGTGCTTACCTGTTTCTCACTTGACTGCACTACTGGAAATCAAATCATGTTGTTATTCGCCTAGAGTTTTTTTTAGAACTGTTTAGGTGTTTGATGATCTGTACCTAAAATATATAGTTGCGATTGCTTACCTGTTTCTCACCTGACTGCATTTCTGGAAATATTCTATCTTAATACCTCTTCTTTTCCTACTTTTTATTAGCCTGGGAACCTCAAGTACCTAACACCTGCATAACACCCTCCTGCAAATTCCTGAACAGAAATCTGGACTTTGAAACTACCCTTCAGCTCCCTGAGTGGCCAGCTGTTTCTTAAGACAGTGAAAGTATGTACTGTTCTCGTAACTAGACATTTTTACTAATAACTCTGGACAAATTTCCTTGCTTCACTAGGCTAGTTTCCCCACTCCAGATAGCCAGCAGCCTACAATTTTCCCCAAACTAGTTTTTATTTCTTTTTCTTCCTTTAACCACCCCTCCTAGACAGCCTCTACACTCTCGTTTGTAGTGCGTTGCCTCTTTTCCCCTCTCCGGTAGCTTGCCTACCTTGTATGTGAGGGATTTGTGGAAATTATATCTCTGGCCACTAGGTGGCACCCTACCTCTACTGCTCTGCATCTCGATTACAACCTTCTCTCCCAAGACCTCCCAACCCTACTTGTAGCTCTGATTTAAACTTCTTCGCTTCTTAGTGGTTGTTCTACACCTCTCTATCCTCACCCCTGGATATACTAACTACACTCTACTTCTCTTACTTATACATACGTTACTGTAGCCCTGCAACCTACTCCTGACCATAAGCACATTTGATTAGTCTGTTTACTCACTTCTTCTTTCTCCCACTTTTAGACTTACCTGCAGATTACTTCCATTCTACTGATTGTCTTCCTTGGTTGACCACTCTCTTTTCTCTACCCACTCCGTTCGCCCTGCAGGCTCACTCCGCTCCCCTACCCTGCCCCCAATTCCCACCCGCCCCCAATGCTCCTACATTTATACCACTAGTGGCCACACCCCTATGTCATCTACACCAATCATATAACTACACATCATAAACTCACTCTACCTCTTCTGCCAAACACAACACCCACTAATTAGAACATCCTACCTCCACCCCTAACTACTTACTCAAACTACTTGAACTACACACAAACTTCTCTCTTTTACTCACCTCCTCTATTACTAAAATGCACTCAACACATAACTCCTCACACCTAAAACTTCTTATTTGCTTAGCATCTCTCAAGTTCATGCCCTACTAGAAATCCATCAATTTGACATTTTATGTCTAACTGAAACATGGCTAAAGCCATCCATCAAAGACAGGGAAATCACAGCACCTGGGTATAACATCATTAGACTTGATCGTACTACTAAAAAGGGTGGAGGGATAGCAATTCTCCATAAAGCTCATATCCAAATTAGTATTATAAATCAGACTTTTAGCCCTAATAACAATGCAGAAATACTTACCTCTAAACTTCAAATCAATAGTTCCAAAGCCATTAATATCACATGTGCTTATCTTCCCCCAGGAAAGAACATTAACACACTTGAATGCATACTCAATTCACTCCATACCTACCTCCCTCAAGAAACAATTGTCCTAGGTGATTTCAACATTGATTGGTATTCCTGTAACAGGACAAACCCTACCTCCCATATTAACCTCTATGGATTCACACAACTCATAAATAACCCTACTAGAACAAATAAAACCAACAAAAAAGAAACCATCCTAGACTGGATTCTTACTAATACTCCTCAACAAACCTACCAATCTGGTACTCTCCCTGAAGAACTAAGCGACCACTCACTGACTTATATCATTAGGCATAAAACTAACCTACATTTACCTACCATATATAGAACACTTCGCTCAAAAAAACACTTTAACTCTGAACACTTTCTAACCAAATTAATACAATATAATTGGTCTCCTCTAAAATATCTCCCTCTAAACGAAGCAGTCCAACACTTTAATTCCACATTCCTATCTATCCTAGATCACTATGCCCCAAATCTCACTATTAGAACTAATGCTAAAGTAGCACCCTGGCTAACCAAAACCACTAGGCAAAAAATGGTCCTCAGAAACAAATCCTGGGCAAAATGGCATGCCACTAAGAATCTAACTGACCACCAAAACTTCAAAGAACTTAGAAACAGTACAAAAAAAGCCATCCTAACAGACAAAAAGAATTATTACCTACAATCACAACAAAACTCCAACAAGGAACCTAAAAGATTCTGGTCCACTATTAATAATCTTTT
Organism: Protopterus annectens; assembly: GCF_019279795.1. Taxonomy (NCBI): domain Eukaryota; kingdom Metazoa; phylum Chordata; order Ceratodontiformes; family Protopteridae; genus Protopterus; species Protopterus annectens. The sequence goes on from NC_056741.1 coordinate 1,941,668,795, forward strand.
ATCCCCTGGCCAGTCTATTACACCAAACCCTGAAGGCTCTAACCCAGAAAATCCCACACAAACAGCCAACAACTTTAATTCATTCTTTACTAATACTATCCAAACTCTTGCTAGTCACCTATCTCCTGACACCTCTAAGCTACCCTTCACTACTTTAAAACTACCTCCTCCCTTTCATCTACAACCTGTATCCACCTCCTTTATCTTATCACTGCTTCAAAAGCTAAAACCCACCACTCCTTCTGCTGACAAACTCCCTGCAGAATACCTGCAAATAGGCACTAAAGCCATTGCCTATCCCATCTCTATTCTGATAAATAGATCTATACAGGAAGGAATTTTCCCAACTATTTGGAAGATATCTCATATCATCCCACTACACAAAGGGGGTAAGTCCAACGACCACTCAAACTTCCGTCCTATAGCACTACTATCACCTATTGCTAAAATCATGGAAAAATGTATTCACAAACAACTTCTTAACCACCTCCTAAATAACAACCTACTTGCTAACTGCCAACATGGATTCAGACCTTCCCACAGTACTACTACAGCCTTACTCTCCTTTAGCAACTCCATTAATTATAACCGGAACAATAATATCCTATCATCTTCAGTCTTCATTGACTTATCTAAAGCCTTCGACATGGTTAACCATAAACGTCTTCTGTACATTCTTCAATCACACTCACTTGATGCTCCTTCCTTAACTTGGTTTACATCTTACCTAGAAAACTATCAGCAAGCTGTTCTCTGGAAAAATACGTTATCTAATCTTCTCCCAATCTCACCAGGAGTTCCTCAAGGCTCTATCCTAGGCCCCCTTTTATTTTCTATCTTTATTAATGACCTCCATTCAGCTTTCCCAAACACTATCTGCATACAATATGCTGACGATTCTACTATTATCTGCTCTGCCGATACACAAACCGAACTACACTCAATCACCCAAAAAGCTTTTACCACAGTCGAACAATGGTTCACTGACCGCTGCCTACTTCTCAACCCCAAAAAAAACAAACTGCTATTGCTCTCACCTTCCCACAGATCTACCCCCCTAAACTTCACTCTTACTTCCACTGACGACACCCTTATTTCCCCAGAATCAACTACCAAACTACTAGGAATAACCATTGACAACATCCTCAGCTTTGATACACACATCAACAATACAATAAAATTAGTTAATAAGAAAATTGGATCCCTTTACAGAATCAAAGCCTACCTTACACCAGAATCAAGATAAACCTTAGCCAGATCCCATCTTATCTCTTCTGTACTATATGCATCTGCCATATTCACTAACCTCTCCAAAAACAACATCAATAAACTAGCAAAATCTTACCATAATATTGCTTGATTTGCAACAGGAACCCCATTTAGAACTCACCACTGCCTGAACCTAAGAAAACTAGGTTGGTTTGAACTTCCTAACCAACTCCTATTTCAACAGCTCCTATTAGCTCATACAATCCTATACCAACGCCTATACTCTCTAACCTCATTTCACCTTACAGCAACCTGAAACATCTATGTTCTTCCAACAAACTACTGATTAATATAACAAAACCTAATAACTCTGCAGGGGACTGCCTCTTTTCCAACTCTGTTGGAAAAATGTGGAATCAAGAAAACCACAAACAAGGGTGAAACGTAACTGTAAATCCAAAATAAAGGAAAGGAAATGCCACGGAAGCTCCAAAGCAAAATTGAATAGTTTTTAATCCACGACAGCCATAAACAGAAAAATCCACAACACAGCAACACAGCAACGGAAAGGCACCAACATTAACGCTATTAAGTCCAAATGCGTTTTCGTTTGTATCCCAACACTTCATCAGATGTAATTTGTTAAACAATTCTATCCAGTTTAAATACTCCATTCAATAAGTCAATTAAAAAATTCACCAATTAAATTAATTACACCATTTAAAAAGACATCCTTTAAAAATACTCTAATACACTTGTTAATGTAACACCATTTCATTATGTGCAAACATTTTTTAAAAATTCAGATTTCATACATAATTGAGGAATAAATATTTACTTATATATTCCAACAAGAATTAATGCGGTTAATGTATTGAATTGTATAAAAACGCAATGTCTTAATTATGACAGAAGTATTTAGCTAGTGAATAAACTGCCACCTAGTGACCATACATATATATTGCAACTGAGTTGTTAATTCCCTAGAGGAATTTTCTTAAAAATAATTTTCATCAATAAATAAATAAATGCCTATTATCACAAAATCAATGTATAGCTAAGCTCTTAAAGACTAAAATGATTCGTATATACATATTTAAAAATCTATTAAAAATGCCACAATATTATAAATATATAAAATAATTAATACACTAGACACAACCATACATAAGGAATAAATAAGAAAGGAAAATATTTATATTTTACAATTTAGCTGCCCTTAACTTCAAAATAGGGAGTATACTTGTGTATTCATTTAAGCCCGGGGGGGTTGTAGGCCTCCAGCGTGATTTGCCACCAGAGCTCCCTATATTCAATCTTTTCCTCCCAGAGTCCACCCCTTATGTCTTTTTCAGTATGTTCAATAACTGTAAATGTAAAGCTTGCTTCAGGACATTCCCTTGTATGTCTATATAGAGCGTTTGTCTCCTTACAATTTTTGACATCATTAAGATGTTCATAGATTCTTCTTCTAAGCTTCCTTTCCGTTTTCCCTATATAGAATGAAAAGCAAGCTTTACAAAAGGCTAAGTATATTAAGCCCGTGGAATCACAATTATAATAATATTCTTCATTAGTTATTGTTCTATTTCTACTTGTTATATTTATACTATTTCCATTTAGTATATATGGACATTGTGCACATCTACCGCACTTATATGTACCTTTTTTCTTTTGGTCATTCAAATTATTAACTTTCTTATTCTCCAAAATATTTCTTATACTGTGTGCATTTTTATATACTACTTTAGCTGGAATAGTTTTTGCTTTCTCTATATCAGTGGAATTGATGAATCTATTCCACTCTCTATGAAAAATCTGGTTTACTTTATTGTTGACACCATTATATTCCAAAGTAAGGGCTAAATTGTAATTTTCCTGTACCTTGTCAGAAATTTTGTCTATATTAGAGTTATTCATCAATCCGCCTCCTCTTATTATGGGGGCAAATCTAGTTAATCTTCCATTTTCAACCTCCTGTTTAATTTCATTGATAAGTTTTTCTGGGTATCCTCGATCCCTAAACATATTACTTAGTGTATCACATTCTCTTATGAAATCTTCTTCAGTACTAGCCATTCTGCTACCCCTCACATATTGGCCTTTGATAATATTTCTCTTACAATGTGTGGGGTGTGCACTATTGTAGTGCAGATAAGAGTTGCAGTAGGTGGGTTTCCTATACACTTTGCTTTCTAGATTACCTCCTTTCTTATAAATTTCAATGTCCAAGTACTTTAAGGAGGTAGTAGATATTGTCCAGGTAAATTTCAGAAAACTAGAAGTTTGATTCAAATATTCTAAAAACTCTTTTAGATTCTCACTACTTCCTGTCCAGAAAAGGACTATGTCGTCCAGAAATCTACGGTATAGTACCCACCATTTACTAAATGCACATTTCAACACATATTTTTCTTCCCACTTTGCCATTACCAAATTGGCAAAGGTCGGGGCACATGCGGCACCCATCGCAACTCCCTGAATTTGCTTATAAAATTCACCATTGTAATACAAGAAATTATTCTGCAGCACAATGTCCATTAAACAAACTGATGCTAATTTAACATCGTTGGTCAGGCTACTGTCTTCATACACTATCTCTTCATAGAATTCCATACCCTCTTTGTAGGGAATAGAGGAAAAGAGATCTATTACATCTATAGTAACAAAAGTAATGTTATCTATATCTACTATTCCAGAAACATCTTTCAATAAATCCCATGAATCTTTCAAAACTTGCTGTCTATTTACCCATAAACTTTTAGTCTTATTGTCGACAAATTTGGCCAAAGTGTGTGTCTTAGAGCCTTCTGCCGAAACAATAGGCCTTAACGGCGGATCTATTTCATTTTTATGGGTTTTAGGTATACCAAATATTAATGGGATTTTTGGTTTTTCTACCTTCAGGAAGTTATACATGTCTTGATCAATAGTACCTTCATACAGCATGTCTTTTAAATGCATATCAATTCTGCTGTATGCAATATTTATTTCGTTTTTGGATACTATTTCATATTTAGTGTTATTCCATAAAATCTTATACATTCTACTATCATATTCTACTTTATCCATAATAACAACCCCTCCCCCTTTATCGGGCTTCATTATTCTTAAATTAAAATCATTTTTCATGTCATAGAGCAATCTCTTCTCATTTTTCCCCATGTTGTTTGGAAGTTTAATAATGTTTAGTTCTTCCTGTCTAATTTCCTTCTCTATCAATTTCTCAAAACATTTCAACTGGGGATGTATAGGTGGGTTGTAAATGGATTTCTTCCTTAAGGTCATATCTGTTCTGTTTACAGAATTAAAGAACATGAAGTGTAAATTAATTTTTCTTAAAAACACTTTAATGTCCATTAATGACTTTGTGATGCTCCCTCTGTTGTAAGGTATATATTTTAAACCTTTAGAAAGCAGGTTAAAATGGTCCTTTTCTAATTTTAAAGGACTGTAATTGTAAATATTAAAATTATTATATGTCCATTTGTTATGTTCATGTGTTATAATGTCTAAACAGGGTGGGGTTAGGGAATTCAGGGGGTGATTAACCTCCGTTAATACCTCCCCCTCCCCCTTCTCCCCCCCTTCCATAAAAATTCCTTTCATTACCAAGTTGTTTATTCATAATTCTTTCGGATCTTCTCAAAGGGGGAAATTCTTCATCATACTCGTTCTCACCATCAAATGGAACATATTCGTTAACTTGCTCCACATTTACCTTATTATTTTCTTTATAAAAATTGTCCTTCTGACCTCTCCTATTGGATGGTAATGGATAACACATATTGTTTTGATATTCATATAAATCACGGTCCATCTTTTTCATCTTTCTCTTTATAAGCTCATCTATATTACTATCTATGTCTTCTCTAACATTAAAGTACTTATTTCGTTCTTCTTCAATGGAAAAAAGTAAATCTTTCCTGATATTTTTATCCAGTATTTCTATCTCTTTATACAATTCCTCCTGTAGTCTAGTGTTCTCTTTCACCATTAGTTTAAGCATTTCGATACCACAATTATTAAAAATCTCTATCAATTCTTTATGAAAGTCAGAATTGATTAAAACATTATTAGGGTATTTATATATTCTTAATCCCTTAGGCAAAATCTGTTTAGCTATACATTCAGTTAAATAACCGTTTTCAACATTTAAAATTCTGTGCTTGTTCATTAATCTATATAAAATATTTAAATTGTCCTTATAAGTGCTATTGCAACTTTGCACTTTAGGACCCTTTTTACTGTCTTTAAAGTCAAATTGATGAAGCAACCAGTCATTTAAATCCTGTGTATTGTTAACAGTACCTTTCCCAGCAGTACCACGAAGTGGCCTCTTATCTCGCTTATCCCTTGCTCCGTTTGCCTCCACGCTAGAAGTCTCTTTCAAAGCATTTGGTGTGTTGTCAGGGTTGAAGCTACCTCTAACTCGTTCCCTGTTGCAGCCGGCGTCATCTTTCGCGCCCATAAGCTCCATTTCGCCATTACCGATATCCATACCCCTCGCTAGTTCCGACCATTCGGTTCTCTGTGGGGAAATAGACTCCCTCCTTCTTTGTGCCGTTAGCAGCGTGGAGGCTACGGGAGTAAGTAGGTTGATAAGCTCAGTGAGCTGTCCTATGAGCTTACGCGTCATACCGACGTCTTCCTGCAAAGATTTTGCAGGTACTTCCTGGCTTTCCATTCCAACCACCGTAAAAGACTAAGAAAACCACAAACAGAGATGAAACGAAACTGTAAATCCAAAATAAAGGAAAGGAAATGCCACGGAAGCTCAAAAGCAAAATTGAATAGTTTTTAATCCACGACAGCCATAAACAGTAAATCCACAACACAGCAACACAGCAACGGAAAGGCACCAACATTAACGCTATTAAGTCCAAATGCGTTTTCGTTTGTATCCCAACACTTCATCAGATGTAATTTGTTAAACAATTCTATCTAGTTTAAATACTCCATTCAATAAGTCAATTAAAAAATTCATTTTTCTGTTTATGGCTGTCGTGGATTAAAAACTATTCAATTTTGCTTTGGAGCTTCCGTGGCATTTCCTTTCCTTTATTTTAAAATGTGGAATCAATTACCCTCTGACATCATATCTTTGTGCTCTCTCCCACTTTTTAAAAGACAACTGAAAAATCATCTCAACAAATGCTGGCTATGCTCCTGCACCGACCCAGGTTAATTTCACTCCTTCCTCTTCTATCCTCTCTAACCTTACACAATTGACTTTATATGAATACTTTTTCACTAATGTTAGACAAACTCTGTATTAGCACATTTTTGTCTCCTTGCTACAAGATTAAAGTGCCTTAACCTGAACCTACCATGTTTTGATCATTTTTAAAGTATATTTTTCCTTTGAAAGTTTGGTCCTTCGGACCGGAAAGTACCTCTCGCTCTAGGCCTAGGTCAGAATTGGGCCCGGTGGCATGCATCCGTACGGAGAAGAGGCCAAATCGGCTCTTCTATTTTGAAAGACCTCCGACTGAATTGTCGTTCGAAAGAGGCCAGCCACTGTTTCTGATCTGGGATTGGAGGACGAGTCAACGATCCGGTGGATCAACTCACGGAGGGTCAGGTAAGGAGGAATTACCTTATTTCTGTTTTAAGATCAGGGACTAAGTACAGAACTGTTTTTTGTCAGGTAGATTTGCATGTGCAGATCAGGGACAGAAAAAAGGGTTACTGTTTTTGTCATAGATCAGGGAAACAGAATAGGTAGGCAGTTATTCTAGATAAACTGTGAAAAGGTATAGATTTGTGGTACCACGTGATAGAAAGGGTTACGTAACAATTTATAGCTTAGCTAAGACAGCAATGGGAAATCAGTGCACAAAATGTTCCCGAGACCCGCCCCTAACTGAAGACGCAAAGTATATGCAATTACAGCATGCCGACAATGTTAAGTATTACACAAAATGGGTTGATAAGTATAAATTCGATGGTAATTTAGATAAACTTGCACTTATGAAACTTGTTAAACAGTTAAAAATAGACGTGAAAGGTCAACTAAAAAAGCAAAGACAATTAGGAGTCTCTCAGGCACATAGGTGGCTTAAGGAAGCAAATCACAGGGAGCAGAGAATAAAAAATTCAAAGACAATGTTCTTAGACAAAGAAGATAATAACTTGGTAATAGCAACGGCCCCTCCTTCACCCCCTCCGCTTCTGTTACCAGAATATGAAGTGAGTGGACAAGCTGATCCACCTCCGCTATACCCAGCTGTTCCTGCAAAATCACAACCGTTTGTCAGGGATCCTATCGAGACCAGGTCTCAAACACGTGACTTGAGGAGGGAGATTGAGTTAAATGAATTAAATAGAAAATCACAGGCTATGAGTGAAGAAGAGATATGTCCGCTCATAGAAGTACCAAATCCTCAGGCAGGACAGGCAGGACAGGATCCAACTCTTTTAGTTTATAGACCATGGACACCGGAAGATATCCAGAAAGCCACGGAGGGAATTCCCCACCCAAAAGTGAATTTTAGAAAATTTTTAGAAGACTTACAGAGTATGAGATTAAGTTACCATTTAAATGGAGAAAAAGTAGAAAAAGTAGTTAGACAAATTGTGGGTCCAGATTGGCACATGATCAGTGGCGACTGGAATCCTCGTGATGCACAACTTAGACCACTCCCACATACTAATGCAGAACTGGATGGCAGAGTAAAAGGTCTGACAGACCGAATCTCTGAAAAGTGGAAGCCTAGGGCTGATTGGACTTGCATTAATCAATGCATTCAACAGGAAGGTGAAACAGTTGATAGATATTGTGCTAGACTGTTAGAGTGTTTTAATAATCACTGCGGAATGCAGATACCAGAAAACCAGACACAAGACTCCTCATATGAACAACAGTTAAAGAATGCATTCTTGAAGGGTAGTATAACTCCCATTAGCAGCTTTATTACAAAGCACATGGTAGATCATCGAACAAGTAGACTACAGCCATTACTTGAATATGCTAGACATGCAGAAAGACATTTTAATAGTAAAAAGAAAAAGAAAACTCAAGTATTTTCGGCAGAAGATGGGTCAAAAGTATTTGTATTAAAACTGGGAAAAAGGGTAAGAAAAACACCCAGGGAAATAAACAATCTGACAAGCGAAGAAGATTTCAAAGAAAGAAAGAAAAAAGGCGAATGTTTTAAGTGCGGGGAAAAAAGGACATTTAGCAAGGGATTGCAGGTTAAACAAGAAGGTGACTACAGAAAATAAGGAAGATGATGAATGACTATATGATAGTCAGGAATCATTGAATGAAAATAAGCAGGAAAAGATAAGTGCAAATATGACAGCAGGAGTAGAGGATGTGATACAAGGAGTAGAGGATGTACATGAATTTGCAGACATAGAAGAAGATGAAATTTTAGACCTAGCTCTATTGAGCTTAGAGCTTTACTTAGCAGACACGAAACCGGAAGTGACGCTTCTGGTAGAGGGGAGGGAAGTTAAATTTCTGTGTGACTCAGGGGCTTCACAGACCCTGATACACACTTCCAAGTTACCGGAAGATTCAGAATCACCAGATTATATACTAGTGAAGGCAGCTAATAGACAGCTGTATCGGTAGCCACTCTCCCATGACATAGTAATAACAGACCCCATTTCAGGAATGACCCAGAGAAGTAAAATTGTGGTTTCTGCAAAATGCCCAGTAAATCTTTTGGGCAGAGACTTGATGCAGATATTTGGCATAGCCGTAGTTCCAACCATGCAGGGTATGGAAGCACAGCGACAAATGGATACTTTTGTAGTGCGACCGGAAGGTGAAACATATTATTGGTACAGCCAGGACTTAGTTACGACTGGTCCAGGGGCAGTAACCAAAGAACTGATGAACATAGCCATCAGTAAGTCCCCCTCCCTCGACATTGACAAACAGCATTTGTTGCATTGTACTCTATATTACTGTAATAGACCAGGACCTGATAAAGATTATGAACAGGAATTGTTTCAGAACCATGCAAACAGGCTAGTGTTGCGAAATTTGTACTGGGATGCAGAGGGGAACAGTGTAGTAAGCTGTTCATTGCCCCATGAATTTTTAGCACTTTACAAATCTAATTGACTGCCACATGTTAGTTTAACTAAGAATAAAAATTTGAAATGGGCAGACTTAGGTGAAAAAGTCACAAGGTGGGAAAAGCAAACAGAATTAGAGCTCTCCGAACAAGGAGTACAGAAACAGAAATTGAATTGGATTACACAGACACACCCAGCTGTGCACTCACAGGCTAGTGAGAATAGCTGAGTATTACTCTTATTGGAAGAAGAGGAAAAAGCCTTGCGGGACATACAAGACATTCTCTGGTCAGCAGGGAAATCAGATGTAGGACTTATACGAACAGCAAGACCAGTTACCATAACGCCAAAGTCAGCATTTAGACCCCAGAAAAGACAGTATCCCTTGAGAAAGGATGCAGAGATAGGAATCAAGCCTATAATAGCAGCCTTACTTAAGGAAGGAGTCTTAATAGAATCTCCTGATTCACCATGTAATACACCTTTATTTCCTGTCAGGAAAGCAAACGGGGAATAGCGTATGGTCCAGGATTTGCAAGCTGTAAATAATGCAGTTATACCCAGGGCACCAACGGTGCCAGATCCACACACCTTACTGAATGATTTGAAGCCAGAGCAAAAATATTTTTCTGTGGTAGACATTAGTAATGCATTTTTCTCGATACAGATACACCCTGACAGCCAATATTGGTTTGCATTTACATTTCAGGGAAAGCGGTACACATATACAAGATTACCACAGGGATATTGTGAAAGTCCAACAATATTTGCACAGGAAATGGCGAGCAACATGGTGGGATTTATCCCACCGAAAGGTAGTCAGATTTTACTTTATGTAGACGACATTCTGCTGGCAGCCCCCACCCAGCAAGAATGCAAAGAGGACACAATAGCTTTATTACAATTCTTAGCTACTCAAGGTCACAAAGTAAACAAAGACAAGCTACAGCTTTGGATAAAACAAGTTAAGTACTTTGGATATGTAATATCCAAAGAAGGTAGAATATTAGATGAAGATAGAAAAACAGCAATTTTACAAGCACCTAGTCCAACTACCAAGAAGGAAATGATGTCCTTCCTGGGAACTACTAATTTTTGTCGGAGTTGGATACCGAACTATGCTTTGGAATCTGCTCCTCTGGCCAATTTAATATTTAAAAAGCCAATGGCAGCACAGTATTTATTACAATAGACACCTTAAGCAGAAGCAACTTTCTGTAAGCTGAAACAACTGATAGCATCATCCTTAGTTCTAGGATTACCAAACTATCACAAGCAATTTATTCAAACTGTAGACTGTAAGCAAGGTTATATGACATCAGTATTGACACAGCAACATGGGGACAAACAACGCCCCATAGCTTACTATTCATCACAGTTAGACCCAGTGGCGTGGTCCCTGCCCCACTGTGTACAAGCAGTAGTTGCAGCTGCAATGGCAGTGCAGGCTTCGGCCTCAGTAGTGCTATTCCACCCTCTCACATTGAGAGTGCCTCATGCAGTCGCAATTATTTTACTGCAAGAAAAAGTAGCATATCTTTCTCCAGCTATGCATCTTTCCTGTATGACCATACTGTTGAGCCAACCTCATATGACAATTGAATGATGCACAACTTTGAATCCGTCAACTTTGCTTCCAACCCCTGCAGATGGCAAACCACACTGCTGCCTGCCTAGGAGACTAGACAAGACCTTACAGATGTTCCCTTGGATGATGCCGAGGTGACATACTATGTGGAGGGCTCGTGCAGGAGGGGTCCTACAGGACAGAACCTAGTGGGGTATGCAGTCATTTCTGATACTGAAACTTTAGAAGCAAAATCTTTACCACACAACTTATCTGCACAAGCGGCAGAGTTGATTGCCTTGACAAGGGCATGTACCTTAGCAGAAGGTAAGAATGTGAATATTTATACTGACAGTCAGTATGCTTTTTCTACTGTACATGTTTTTGCGCAGCAGTGGAAAAATAGAGGAATGATAACATCTACTGGTAAACTGATCAATCATGTGCAATTTATTTTAGACTTGTTAGATTAAGTTCAGTTACCTAAAAAAGTAGCTATTTGCAAATGCGTAGCTCATATGAAACAACAGGACAGGATTTCAAAAGGTAATGCATGGGCTGATACAGCTGCGAAGCAGGCAGCCTCAGCCACAGAAACTTTTCATTGTGAGTGAGGAATTACAACCCTCTGAAATTTTAGATTTAGAAATGCTAAAAACAATGCAGACACTTACTACAAATATAGAAAAACTGAAGTGGATAAAACCAGGAGCAATCCTCGAAAAGGGACTGTACATCTCCAAGGAGAAGAAACCAATTTTGCCATCTAATTTGTTTAGATATGCAGCGTTGTTGAGCCATGGGCAGAGCCATGTCTCAACAGGGGGGATGGTACAGTTAGTGAATCAAGTATTTACAACCTACGGATTTACCAATTATACAAAAAAGTTTTGTGCAGCATGCCATGTTTGTAACAAGCATCATGCACAAGGGGCGTTGAAGCCTAAGCAAGGGAATTTTCCTACACCACCATATCCATTCCATACTATTTGTATGGATTTCATAGAATTGAATAAATGTGAAAATAAGAAGTATTGCCTTGTCATTATAGACATGTTTTCCAAATGGGTAGAAGCGTTTCCAACTAAAAATCCAGATGCAGCTACTGTTGCAAAGGTCCTTGTTAAAGAAATTATACCCAGATTTGGTATACCAGAAAAGATTTATAGTGATAACGGTATGCATTTTGTGAACCAAACGATTCAGCAACTTAGTCGCTATTTTGGGATATTAAGAACCACTGCGCTTATCACCCCCAATCTGCAGGGTTAGTAGAGAGGCATAATGGGGTGTTGAAGAATAAGATTAGGAAGCTGATAGCAGAGACACAGAAGAACTGGGTGCACTGTTTGCCTTTAGCACTGTTGAGTATGAGAACTGTTCCAAATGCAAAGGGATTAACCCCTTTTGAAACTTTGTTTGGGAGGGCATATTATACACCACAGTGGAAACCTCTCATGTCTACAGAGCAGGAGGCTGACAGTTCACTTGCAGGATATATGAGGCGATTTTTGAATAACAAACTTTTGCAGTTAAATTCTGTTTCAGATAAAGAGCAACCGAAATCGGAAGCACCAGTAGCCCCAGGCACCTGGGTCTGGGTGAAGATTGTGAAGTAAAAGAATTGGAGTTCTCCGAAGTGGGAAGGTCCATACCAGGTACTACTGTCGACACCCACTGCAGTCAAGATCGCAGAGCGAGCTTCCTGGATTCATTTGATGCACTGTAAACTGGTTAAAAACTTTGAATTGACAAAAACTTTGTTACTGTTGTACAACAAGAACAAAATGGCCAGGTACAGAGTGAATAGAGACATTGAGCAACCTCAGAAAACTTGTATGATCGTTTTTATTGCAATACTAATCACACTGTTCTTTTTGTTGTGGCCACTCCTTTTCCCTGCCACAAAGGTTGAACTGATTAGATGTAATGAACCAAACATAGACTGGCATCTGAACTTTAACACTTATCAGGCAATTACACGTGTGTACGCTGAGACTTTTAATGTTTCGAACTGCTGGGTCTGTATGGCCATACCAACAGCATATGGGGGTTTATTAATGACTGCTATCCCCCTAGGGGTCAATGAGACCTGGGAAAATCTGTTTTTTGACACAGTTGCTATTAAAGCACATGATAAGGTAGCACTGTATTTGCCTGTGACACAAAAAGGAATTGTATGTTTCTATAAGAATGATACCATCCAAGTGGGATGGAGCAAGTGTAATGTTACAGTACAATATAAATGTTATAGGAAACCAAATGATTTGGGTGGATCTTGTAGTACAGATTATGACTCATTTTTGAAATCTATGCATAAGACTCTTGATCAGGTACAACGCAATCCTGTACTTTTTAAACAGTTATCTGTAATAGACAAGAAAATGTTTCATGCAGGGCAGTCATTTCATAACAAAGTAATAACTAAGGTAGAGGACTGTTATTTTGTGTGTGGTAAAAAAGCATATAAATGGTTACCTGAGAATTGGTCTGGCAGTTGTTTTTTGGGGTACCTGGTTCCGGCCATCCGACACACTGCAGTTTTGCCTCAAGGAAGTATTTGAAATACTTGAGACATAACCAAAAAACTGTTAAAAAACCTGAGAATCCAGTAGGACGAATTGTAGCAGGATGGAAAGACCATCGTGATGTGGGAACCAAGCTTGTGCACATGGACTTGAGTGATGCTGTTATATCCTGGGCAGGTATATTACCTGCATATGGTGCAGTTAAATCAATATGGGAGCTGTGAAAACTGTCCAAACTTCTCGAAGTAATGAGTAATGCAACTTTTTCTGCTCTTGAACTGATAACTGATGAACTGAATGCCATGAGAACTGTAGTGCTCCAAAACCGAATGGCTCTTGACTTCACCCTAGCGGCGAGTGGTGGAACTTGCGCTTTAATCAAAGAAGAATGCTGTGCATTTATTCCTGACCATCAGCATGAGATTAACGATCATCTCGAGGTGATTCAGCAAGTGTCGGCCATGACCAAGCCAGGCCCAAACCCTCTGACAGATTTTTTCCAGAATGCCTTTGGGGGGTGGGGCTCCATTTTTATGAACATATTGATTGCTATTGGGGTAGGATTACTCCTAATAGGAGTTTGTATTTGTTGTGGAATCCCCTGCATGAAGAGATTAGTCAAAGAATTCATAGATATATCTGTATCTGAGACTATGTATCAAAGTACTGAATTTGAAGAGCTGCTAGAATGTGAAACACTTTCATAAAAGTTTAAACTGAAAGACTTTCTTAACTGCAAATCCTGAATGGAAAAGGTTAGGAAAAGAAGCAAACTGTTTATTCTTTCTTGAAAATAGAATAAAAAAGTATTAACAGGAGGGAAATGTTAGAAAAATATGTATTAATGTGTGTATGTTTAATGCCAAATAATAACCAAGTATTTTAATACGCTTTTCATTCTATTTTTCATGCACTGCATTTTATACAAATTGAGTTTCATATGAGACTGAAAAAGATGCTTTTTGAAAACTGCAGTATGCTTTCTGAAACTTGCAAGTTGCCCTCTGACCTAGTAACTGCTAGCACAGCAATATTCATGTTTATGCCTTGTGGAAATGTACTTGAGAAGCAGGTGTTTACCTGCTAGGTCGGAAGCGAATGAATGAACAATGCCTTATGTTATAAATGTAATGATTTTAGACAAACAGCTCTGTCCAGAGGAGTGGAACCTCTGCAGCTGTAGTAATTTAGAGATAAAGTAGACAAAGGATTATTAGAGAAATGAACTGCTAGCATTGTGCTTGAATTAGCCATAGTATCTTGAATGTAACATAACATGTATCTAACTGGGAGTAACCAAGGCCATGTTGTTTTCCTCGGGAAGTTTCACATAAACATTGATAAATCAGCAGAAATTCATGGGAAAGATGGTCAGCAGATGATGATGAAAAAGGTGGTAATCTGTTACGTCAGCATGGTAGGACATAACCAGTTTAAGAATGTATAAAAATGAAAGTATTTCCTGTTTCTGGTTAGATAAACTCTGTATTAGCACGTTTTTGTCTCCTTGCTGCAAGATTAAAGTGCCTTAACCTGAACCTACCATGTTTTGATCATTTTTAAAGTATATTTTTCCTTTGACAATACCCACTTTAATTTTCACCTCTGATCCCTCATATATCTTCCTAATCAACCTTATAATTTTAGCAGAGAATGCAAATGCTTCCATTGCTCTACTCATAAACTCCCAGTTTACTCTATCAAATGCTTTTTCTGCAGTAAAACCCACCAACAACAGCTGTATTTTCTTATATTCAGCTTTCCTCTGGATCATTAACGTTCTGTTAATGTTGACAAATGTTTGCCTGCCTACCACAAAACCACTTTGATCCATGTCTATCAATTTTGGCATCACCTTTGCCATTCATTTAGTCATTATAGGCATAAACACTTTAAAATCATGAATAAAACTGTTTGAATCATTTTTAAACCATCCTTAAGCTTCCTATTGGACATTACTGTCACATAAGGTCGTGTGTTCAAAGAACATAAAAAAAACATATACAAAAAAATGCATTAATATTCATTGCTGTATTTTTTTTAATTATTGTTTTTTTTTATATCTCTAACAAACAAGACATAATGCTATGTATATCAAATAAAGGTATTAATATAAAAAACAGATGATGTCATAATTTTAAAGTCTTGAAAGTTTTTTCTAATAAAGTCTGAAGAAGCATTAAGTTTATTTTTATATTTATGAATATTGGAATAACACACTTGGATTTGGATTGCTCTCTTTTATGTTTACGTGAGTCTCCTGCCTCAACTGATAGCAGCACTGCATTTGGCTTTTTGACTTTAAAATCATGGTTTAGAATTAAAATGGGCCAGTATGAAGCTGGATCTGATGGGTCTTTACCCTCCTTAGGTATTATAGCTACCACTGCTTTCTTCCAGGATGTTGGTGCTTCTCCTCCTCTTAAAATACTGTTAAACAAAACCTTCCAGATCTTTTTCAGTTTTTCCCTCCTACCTCACAAACTTCCACAGGAATACCATCTATTCCTGGAGACTTTCCTGTTGATTGGTTATGCATCATCATTTTTATCTCATCTCCTCCTATCCTATCTAGTAGCAATTGAGCCTCATCTACCTCTAACCTTAGCATATTTAATTCTTCCATAAACATTTCCATTTGTACCCTTTCTTGATCTCCACATTTCTCTGCGTTATGCAGACTTTCATAAAATTTCTGAAAAATGTCTAGTTCTTCTACAGGATCTTTTGTTATCTTCCTTGTTATAGGCTCCCTAAGCTTGGCAACAACTCTTTCTACTTTCTTTTGCCTGAGTCGCTGCACTAAAAGTTTTTGTGCTCTGGCATTATTATCAAAAAACAGTTGCTTAACAGCAGTCTTTCTAAACTCATGAATATTATCAAGGTACTCCTTTATTTTATGATAAGCATTCGTCAATTGCTCTTCTTGTTCTGAGAGATTCAACCTATTCTGCAGTACTATAACATTCATCAGTCCTTCTAAATAATTATTGTTGCTTTTTAACCATATCTCTTTTTCTTTTATTTCCACCCTATTTTTAAACTCCACTTTAATTTACCCCACTCCATCACTATATTTTCACAACTCAATTTCTGTCTTCTCTAATAACTCCCAAATAATTTCTACTACCCATTCCTTAAATTCCTCCTCTTTTCAGTATATAGGTGGGAAAGCACCAGTGTCTCAGTTTTATTTCATTACCCTGCATTTTTATTTAAGCTATTACTAGCCCATGATACTTCTACTGAATTCACATCTTCCATACCAAATATTTTCATAAATTTCTTCAAAAATATACCCTATGTTGTCATATTTTCCCTTCTCAGTTCCCCGGACACATCTTTCCTGCTGCAAATCAAATTCCAGTCTCCATCTAAAAGTAATATATCCTGCTGAAAACTGATTATTTCTCCATTATTTTCTTAAGCTCCATTGTAGCAGTTTTAGGTAGACTATAAATACATACCAATATAATCCTCCTCCCTTGCCAGTAGCCCTTTAGTACTGCAAATCTACCATTATTATCTTTCTTATGCTCTTATTTCACTATTGGATCTCCTCTTACAATTAATATAAGTACTCTTCTTTTCTTTTGTTCCAGGTATTTCACTATTTTCCTTTGTCCCAAGTATTCCACTAAATAACCATCCTGAAAACCTTTCTTTATCAAATTCACATGTTCACTTCTTTCCAAATGTATCCCCTGTAGCATAGCTATTTTCACTTTACATTTTTAACATATTTCACTGCTCTCTTTTTTGTATATATGTGTGAGACATTTGTAACAGCTTTTTTATTAATTATCTAGTTCTAGCTACTGTGTTACATGCACATACTAATGTTTGTCAGGTTGACCTTTTATACAGTTGTTTCTTGCCATATCCATTTGAGCCTATGTCACATCTTACAAAAAATTTTGTTTTATTGAAAGCCCTCAAACAAAAAAAAACACTCACAGAACACCCCAAAAACCTATTAACTTAATATTAGCACACAAAATTATGTACATCTTCGTATATTTAAGTTTTACCTTCCTAATAGGAACAATTCTTCAAAACTGACAGCCACACTCATAGACTTGGGTTAACCTAAAAGAATATTATCCATGTTAAGACACAAGATACAGCCTGTGCTTCTACTAAGTGCTGTCTGGTTTTGTCTTAACTTTATTGCTCTTCCAGAATGAGAAAACACTTGAATGCTTTCAGAAAACATTATCTCCTAGCCATTGAAAGAAAGCCATTTAAAGAAAGAAGTATTCTGTTTTTAGTGCACTTTATCAGATTGTCTCTGTGGAGACATGAAAACCAGACACAGAGTTGCTTTTACAAGTATTTATTTATTTACTGATTTCTCAGAGAAGAGCTTTATTATGTTCTATTTTCTTTTTTATTTATTTGCTTTCTCTGAAAACATGCTACTAAATAAAGCCAAGAGCCTTAATCCAGTCAATCCCTATGCAAAAATGAGAAAAAGCAAATCATTTTTTTCTTGTATCATACTCTTTTGAACAGAATTTTCTTCTTCTTTTTTAATACACATAAGCACCTACATTCCTTAAAACTGAACAAGGAGAAAGATAAAAAGGAAAAAAAGGGCCACCTGTTTACATTAGTATCCCCATTACACTTAAAAATAAAACATTGTGCACTATACAAATATTACTGTTAAGAACAAGTTTTATCTACAATTAATTCTTTCTTTCCACTTCTGCTCTTGTAAGTGTTCCTCCAAACATTAATGACACGAAGTAGGGCATACACTTTAGAGTCCCCTACAAGTTTAACAGAGTCAAAAAAGTCCAATATTTACATGTTTTATTGTTCTGTCATGTTTCACAAATATAACTAATGTTTTATAATCCCATATTTATTTGTCATTTTCAGAGTTGCTGATTTTATTCCTGTTTTATCTCCAGCTTTCAAATCCAGTCTCTGCTTCTTTTCCAATGTATTCTTGGTTCTTCTAGTCAACTCTTGTGCTTTTTCTGTTTTCCAAGCACTTTCTGTTGAAACACTGGAAAAAGTTTTACTAGCATGGTCTCCCTGTTGTTTTTATTACCAGAAGAACAAGAAGCAGAATCTCCTTCTATTGTACAGCTCACTTTTGTTGGAAAACATTTGTATTTCCTCCTTAGTATGTTCTGCATCAAAATTATTTAGTCCACCCAGATAAGAATATTCTCTAGATAACTAGATACAGCAGTTTGAATTTCATGCCTGCTTATCAACATTCCCTGAATAGTGGAATAAATGTACTTATCTTCTGTTTGGTGTACAGTAAGCAATCATTTTCCACAAACACTCTGCTGTCTCCCACTTTCAGTACTTTCTCCTTCTGACACAGTTTTGTCAGAATCAACTCCTTCTGCTGGTAGGATTTCATCTTTACTATTAAAGGTTTAGGCTGCTTTCTCATAGCCAGGTTTGGAGCATACACACTATGTACCCTTTCAATTAACAACTCTTGCTGTGGAATACCAGTCCAGTTACTTATTTTTGCTTTCATAAAAATTAATACAGGCTGTTTCTTCCAGCTTCTCTGGTACAGCAGAAAATCTCAGGCTTTCTCTCAGTGCTGTGTCCTCTAAATTTATTATTTTTTGAACCATCTCTTCTTGAGCAGTCTGATATGCAGCCAGCCTTTTCTTCATTTCAGCCTCTGTTTTTTTGCAGTTTTATCACCCCATCAGCCTCTGTTTTTTTGCAGTTTTATCACCCCATCTGAATATGTGTTTAAAGCTTCTTCCATTTTATCCAGCCTTTTGTTATTTGAGTTGATATAGCCATCAGTGTTTCATTTATTTTAATCAGCTCTGAGTACATTTGACTTATTTTTCCTCTACATTACTGTAACAAAGCTGGAGTTTGCACTGCTTTTTGCTGAACAGCTGCAGAATTCTTCCTAGTCACTTTTTTTTCCTCACCTTTTGTGGTTGATTTATTTTCAGGTTTTCTGAAATTCTTTTTTGCTGGCATCCAAGCAGTGCACTTACTATCCAGTTACTGAAATTTACACAAAATGAGTTCACTGGCTCTCTCTCCTGAGTTTCTGTTTTCACACTGGGAGAGCTGAAATTAGGCTGTTACTTGATGTGCAGCCATCTTGGATGTTTTGCCTGTATCTTGACGCTGGATAAAGCTGAACACAACAGCATCCTTCAAAACCAAAGTATTCCTTTCTCCCTAAGACTGGGTGGAAAATTTAGCACAAATGTGCTTTTGGATAAGAGAACCTTTAATGAATGATGCCTTTGAAACAAACTGTTTAATACTGATTGAACATGTATTCAAAAAGACTGTCTAGATCATATATAGTGAGTCCCATAAACAAGGTTGACTTGTTCAGGTGTAATCAAAATTACCAAACTATGCCCATGTGGTGAGAAAGGCATAGATAACACACACACACACACACACACACACACACACACACACACACACACACACACACACACACACACACACACACACAAGTATGCATTTTACACTGCTTGGAATTATTAATGTGCATTATATAAGGATATGATCCTCTAGGGCTTCTGTATTTGACATGTAAAGTACTCCTAGAGGTCAGACAGTATAGTTACCAATTGAGATGGTGGACAAATATTATTCCTGCATGTTTCCCAGAATGGAGGAAAAATAAGCAAAATACTCTACAGCACTAAAATACATGCATGTGCTCAAACAATCAAAATGATTGAAACTTATAGGCAATACGAGACACTGCTTGGAGAACTGTTAAACAAATGTTTTGTTTTACCAGAAGGGAAATGATGCAAGCAAAAGAGGTGAACAAAACATTGCATTGCTGATAACTATATCAGGATCTCAAATGATAGAAATCTATAATACCTTGTATAATCAAGAAGAGGGTTTAAAAATAACCTTGATAGTTACACTGCAGTTTGGCACCTACTGTCCTACAAATAAAATGAGGTATATGAGAATTGTGTTTTGCTGCCAAGTTCAGCAGGCTGGTATGTCATCTGATCCATTTGTTATGGTCTTGAGGCTGAAGGTATAGTTGTGTAAGTACTGAGGCATCCAGTTTTGCATTATTAGAGATCAGATTGTCTTTGGATTGCATGCGTCCAAGAACACTTACAGAGACAGGAGAATTTAACAGTGAGTGAGACTGAGAGAGCAGCTCATTGACATAACTGGTAGAGCTGCAGCCTCACAGGAACCAGTTCTCTGGTCTGATTCTTGGCTGGGGTGCCTACTGTGAGGAGTCTACATGTCCTCTCTTTGCTCATCTGGGGGCACTGGTTTCCTCCCACATTCCAAAGACAATGCCATAAGGTGGACTGGGGGACTCTAAACTGCCCATAAGTGACAGTGCTTGTGAGCATGTGTGTGTGTGTGTGTGTGTGTGTGTGTGTGTGTGTGTGTGTGTGTGTGTGTGTGTGTGTGTGTGTGTGTTTGTGTGTGAGATACAAAAGGAAGCCCTGGCAACCTACTTCCATTTCTGTCTTTGCCTTGAAAATTCCATGAGTAGAGGTGTCTGTATATGGGTTTGCTACAAAAATCAGATGCAACTCATAAGAGAGTGAATGAGTTATGCATTGAGAATATGATGTGCAGTGGGGCAAACAGACAACTGTAGCCATATAGATGAATGAAACGTAGATGCTGTACAAGCCACATCATAATCTGCTGTCATAGACATTGTGCTTTAAGACCATTCTAAGCAAATCTATGTCCATAGAAAGAGAGAGAGAGAGAGAGAGTGGCACATGTCCACAGAGAGAGAGAGAGAGAGAGTGGCACATGTCCACAGAGAGAAAGAGAGAGTAGAACATCCCCAAAGACTATTTATACAACAAACTGTAGTCATTATAGAGGAAGACATCAGTGGAGACAGTAGCTTGCATATGAAAAGACTTGTTCAAAGCTCTGGGGAATGAACCACTTTAACAGCTTTTTCATCTTAAAATATTAGACCAATGCACATCAAAATTATGGCAGAGGAATTTCCTGAAAGAGAAGAGGCTCTGATGTTCATTTGATGTTCATTGAGTAGTCAAAAATGAAGATGAAATAAAATAAACTAAGGAATATATGGAGTCTTATTGCAAAGACACAAATGAATGACATCTGTCACAGTAAATGCTACAGTGCTGAGCTCGAAATTTGATACAGGACCAAATATTAACCCTACAACAACAAGGAGTTACAATGTACTTGTGAACAGACTGGTAAATGAAAGGAAAGTGGAACTGAGACTCTGTAATGGACTGATGTATAAGCCAAAACTGGATATGCAGACTTTTAGTGCATGTTAGCTCTTGCAAGGTCAGACTTACAAGAACATGGGATATGTGAAGCATATGCTAGCTGTTTCTTACCAGGAATCATATGACACACATCTACCAACTATCTCACAATGTGAGAGAGAGCATGGGCAAACACAAACTGTTTGAAGAAACATTACGCTGGATATAGTTAATGAACTATGAATCCTGTGGTTTTCATACAACATAAAAATGCATGTTCATGTATCTTGATGACTACATATTCCATTTAAGTGAGAACTCGGTACTGCATAAACAGATTGGTGGATCTTACAGTGAAATAACCAAAAAAAGTCAAATAAAATATTTGTTTAAAAAACCTTACTAACTAGCGTCAGTCGGGTCTCTCTATATCCAAAGCACTTAAAAACTCGCTCAAGGAACACTGGCAAAGAAGGATGAAATCCTTTGTGTGGTGACAAGGGACACAGTGGTTCACCAAACTGATTGTAACTCTTGTTTTTTGTTTGTTTTTGGCAGTTGAAAACTGATAATTGAGTCATGGAATTCTATACCTTTAGCACTCCATTTGGACATTGATTAGAAGAGGTTCCCATCAGAAGTGTCATCAGTACCTGAGATATTTTATAGTGCCATGGAACTGATTTATACTGAACTTGGATATGTAAGAGCATGTACTGATGATGTATTAATCTGAGCAAAGACCAGGAAGACATAAGACAAAATACTAATAAGATTTTTCAAAATGATTTGCAGAGTGCAAAAATTGGGATTCAGACTTAATAGGGAGAAATGCCTGTTTTCAAAAATGAGATCATGTTCCTTTGTGAATGGTTAACCATTGTCAACATTCAACCAAATGTAAACAAAAATTAAAGTAATTACTGCCATATTTGTATAAAAGTAATATGAAGATATTACAGAGTTTCAGCCTTGGATAATTAGTTAACAAATCTATCCAAAATCTTACATTGAGGATTGTCACCCTAGCACAGTTGCTTCAGTCATGGCACGAAATTCATAACAATTTGGATGGTGCAGTGGTGCAGCGGCAGCATTGTCACCTCATAGCAAGAGGGTTTCCGATTTGATTTTTGGCTAGAGTGCCTTCTGTGTAGAGTCTGCATGTTCTCCCTGCATCCATGTGTGTTTTCTCTGGGTACTCCGGTTTCCTCCCACATTACAAAGACTGGAGTGTTTCTTCCTGGGCCTCTGCTTCATTCCAAGTCATACTTTCCCAGTAAACAAATGACAAATAAATAAATAAACAAGGAATTTGAACCCACAAAAGAAATCCTGGCTATTGAACTTGTGCTGGTGTTTTTAACCCTTGCAGAAACATTCCAGTGTCTACAGAGGTATTTAATGGTGGATTAGAGGTAATACTATTCCAGGAAGATAGCAAGACATGAAAACCTGTAGCATATTCAGCAATAACAATGTCAGAGAATGAGAGAAGATACATACAGGTTGAAAAAGAGTGTTCATGTTTGATTGGATGTGAAAAGTTTTATTCTTACATATTTGTTCTGTATCATATTGAAAAATAGACTGATCATAATCTGTTTATCACCATAAGTAAAACATGTATGAATGACAATATGTCTCATGCCCAGAGGATAATGAATCAACTGTGAAGGTACAGCTACAAGCTGTCTTACAAACCACAAGTGTCTTGCATTTATGGATAATGTGGATAGGACAGGAACGGGAAGCGAGCTATAACAAGTTCATAAGAACTGAGGAGATTTCAAATTATGTTCATAGGTTCATGGAAGCAATTCCAAACAGGTCAACATGAAATGCAGAAGATTAATAAACAGCTACAAAATGTAAAATGGTTAATAGCCAGTGAATAGTCCAAAGTGCCCTGCCCTCAGTTTTATTTATTCTGAGACACCTTCGCAGCTGTAGATAATTAAAATAACCCAAGCTCAAATCCAAAAGTGGACAGCAAGTTTGTATCATCTGTAATTCTTAAAATAAAATGTCTTAAGTGGCACCAGAAATGTATTATGACTTCACTGTGGTGCTGCCCATCCCAACCCCACTCCTACAAAAAGCAGATGACAAAGCAGGGTGCTCCAAACAGTGGAACCGGGAATGGAGATGGGAGAACACCATACTACAGGAAGTAGGTCCAAGATTTTCCACAGCGCTGACAGAGGCAGATGCAACTCATTGGAAGGAACCACACTCGTAGGTTAAAACTCCCTGAGCAGACTACATAGAGTAGCTTGACCAAGTCAACTAAGGATCACAAATATCTGCCAAGCACAACAAAGTGAAGGCGAAAATGACAAGTCACTTACAGTGCACATAAAATATAATTGCTGAAGGACATTTCTTCCATATTTCCACCTTAGCTAAAATCCTCAGTAGGAGGAATTACAATTCATGGCCAAATGTTCTTTACAATGTCAATTTCTAGGAAATTTTGACAGTTAATGTCAGATGTAGAATACTCACGGGGCAAAAATCTTTTGTTGTACCACAAAGCTAGTGCAGTGAGGATTTGAGTGCAGAGCAGAGACCTTATTTAGACTGGTAAGATCAGTGTGAAAATTTTACAGGTGAATATTTTAGCACAACAGGTCTGTAGCTGCTTCCGGATATCATCCTTATCTTTTCTCAGGGTGAACAGAATGCAGGTTGCCAAGGACTCCTCATACAAATCCTTAGAAGAAGTATTTGTCAAAAAAGTTTCTAAAATATCTTAAGTAATCATTAGACAGCAGGAAACTTTCCCATTTTTAGGTGATCTCCTCCACCTGTCTTTCCTGCCAGAACAATAAATATGTTTTAATGTGTTGTCTTAATGTATTATCCATGCCTGAAGGTATTCGAGTAACTTTGTCTACCAACAAATCCTCCATTAATTTTGTACAATTTCTCTTGCTTCTTCCATGTCATATGATTGTTTGTACAAAGTTCCAAAACACATATATAAACATATTCTGAGCTAGAATTATAAAATGTCAGTTAAAGAACAAAAGAGTTAAACTGTACAGATGTCATTCATTGAACTGGTTGCTTGAGGATCAGTTTGCAAGTAAATAATGTTTCCAGTCCTTCTAAGTGTGTCATGCTTATTTCATGTGATTAATCATAAATATGTTTTTTGCTGTGGATTCTTCCTTTTATTGATACCTAGAATCCTGTAAAACTATGCATATCATTCTGATCCCTGTTGTAGCTGCCTTTTTATTTAGAGACATTTTATGACTTTAAATTTTGTTTTTTCATGAGAGAGGGATTTGTGGGGGAAAAAGTAGCTGCTTGTTTTTTTTTGGGGGGGGGGGGTTGAGTATGAGTTGCGAGTTACAAAGCCATGTTTCAATGACTGTTAAAGTTCCTGAGTAGTTTTTTGGAGGTGTGCCATGTTGTCAGATATCCAAATGAGTGCGGAGTCATCTGCATACTGTATTAGCGAGGCCTGTTTTGTGGATGTGTGAAGAGTACTGGGGAGAATGTTAAAGAGGAGGAGACCAAGGATAGAGCCGTGTGGCATACCAGTGGTGACTGGGAGGTATTGAGAGAGGGTGGAGGGCCATTTTATTTACTGATACCTATTGGACAGGTTTTTGAACCATGGAATGGTGGGCTATGAGAGACCTAATAAGGACATTTGAAGTAGAAGTTTGTTGTGATAAACTGTGTTGAAGGCTTTAGACAAATCTAAAAATAAGGAGGAACAAATTTGCCATTATCTCTAGCATTATTGACAGTAACTGTATAAATTAGAAGTGCAGTGTTACTACTATGGAAAGAACAGAAGCCATGTTGTGTAGGGGATACGAGTTCTTCCTGCAGGAGTTAGTTTAACAAATGATTTTAAATACATTTTTCAAGTATTTTGATAAAGGGGGATATGATTGCTATAGGTTTAAAGTTAGTAATACCCAATGAATTTTCTCCTTTGTGCTGAGTGATAATATATGACTTTTCCTGAGAGAGAGAGAGAGAGAGAGAGAGAGGGAATGTGGAGTTTCTGGACTGACTTATTTATAAGGATTAAGACAGGACATGCAATGTTATTGTCCGCTATTTTAAGGTACTCACTTGGAAGGTTATCAGCTAAAGTAGAGCATGGTTTGAGTTTGTTTAAGAGTAGTTTTATATAGGATGCGGGCACAGGATTGGAATTGAAAGTAGATGTAATACATGGCTGCTGGTCGGAGTTAGGATTAGATGATGGGGAATTCGTGGTTAGAAATACTACACTATCTGTGAAATAATAGTTGAATTGTATTATGGTTTCAAGTGGTGAGTTATTGGAAGAGGGGTTAGGGTTGAATTTTTGGCTGGGATGCAAGAGTTCTTTAATGACAGTCCAGAATTTTTTAGGGTCATGTTTACTATTATTCTGAAAGTTATTATAGTATAGTTTTTGTCGTCATTTATTTGTTTTTAGTACGATTGTGAAACATTCTGAAGTTTTCAAGAAATTGTGCTGTTTTGTATTTTTGCCATTTTTCCATGCCTTTTCTCTGTCCTACATTAGTACTTTACTCTTTCTTTTTTTGATAGCCAAATTCCATTATTTGTATTTAGTCATTTCTTTCTAGGAAGTACAATGATATTTCGGATATTGAGGAAGGTTGTACTGAATTCATTTACAGCATCATCTAAATGGAGGATTTTTAGAAGTTCCACTTGCTAGATGACAGGGTAGTAATGAACATTTCTGTGTTAAACTGGAAAGGCTGTGCGTTGTTTTATAAATATGCTGCTTAAGTGGGTGTGTGAGATGTCTAGTTGCATAGATTGGTAGATGATTACTGAGAGAGTCTTAACCTTGCTATACACTTATTGAACAGGGCAGAGTGCCGATCTTAAGGGCCAACAGTGAAAACAGTACATAACATTATACAACTAACAAACATAAATGAGCTTTATATTTACAATAGCTATGCAAAATGGCAACAGAAATAATATTTAGCAAATACATTGTACCATGTATTTAATTTTAAATGAGGGTGACTATATGATGTATAAAAATGAAAGTGAGGTAAATGAGTGCCTAGGTCAATGGAATAGAGATGCAGAAAGAAATGGAGAGAAAGTGAAAGTTGTTAGATCAGACTTAAATTGTAAGCAGTGCACAGAAGCCTGGGAGGCATCAATTTGGGTGATGGGGCTACTGTAGAAGCATTTGCAGTGTTCCTCTTTGAAGAGTTGCTGTTTTATTTCTTTCTGGAAGGTCCTGATTGATGAGATGGATTTGATGTTGCTGGAAATGGAATCCAGGATTAGGGAAAATGTGTACTTTGTGCATTTTAGATGGGTTAGTGGGGAGTAGAAATGTAAGAAATCTAAGGTTATATGAAGACCGGGATATCTCAGGAATCCTTTGAGTGAAATGTGGAAAGCTTTACTAAAACACAAGCTTGAAAATAAGTGTGCCTAGCAGAAGGGTGCTTGTCTTTTAAAAGTGTTAGACAATAACGATCCCTTCTTGGACACAGTGTTCATTAGCCATCCAAGAAGAGTGACCATATCCATTTGTTTTATTTCTATCATTTTTATTGCAGTATATGTAATAAAGCTTTGCAGCAATCTTACTTAAACATTTTCATATATAATGTCAATTCTACATTTGTTTACCATATTATACAACATATTTTCTATAAAACATACACTACAAATATCCAAAATTTGTTTGCAAGTTAACACTTGCCATTGCTACCACCGGGGTTAGTGCTGACAAGCTGAAGACATCCATTTAACCATGTCTATACCTCTCCATCTTGGTCTTAATGAGATCAGCACATGCAACATTCACCATCCTCGCAGCAATATCCTTCTGCCACAAAAGTCTCTTCTGGGGAAGAAATAACAGCTAATGATTCAAAACACTACTCACATAATAGACTGTTTTCAAATTAATTTTCCATACTCATCTCAAATCACACAAATGTTTATCCTCTATTAATGCAAAAACTTTCTATATAAAATAAACAACAACAAATGCCTTCCCAACATAATAGTAAACATTCTACCTAACTTCCCACTTTATTTCTGCTCCTTAATTATAATTCCTGTCTTTCCTATATCAGTCTCATTTTGTATCACCTCATGCTTTATATAGCTCATCTAAATACATTACCCCTTCCAGATCTGCCCCTCACTAACATACCCATTTCCCCCATATGTCTCACCACATCTTTATAAGTCGCACTCACAATATTATTCATTATTGTTTTTAAAATAATTTTTTCACTTACAATTCAGTTCCTTCTAAGCCGTTTTCCAAAAGGGTTTGAATCATTCATAGCTGTGAACACTTTTGGTAGTTTACTCGCCAGTATGACCCTTTCCAGGACATTTATTTGCTCTAATGTTTTGTATTTCACATCTGCATTTATTGTCAATTTTCTATGAGTTAGTCTCCACAAGAACTCTAAAATTCCTGTCTCATACTTCAGATTTACCCTCCTATTTCATAGCTCTGATTTCTGTACCTACATTTTCCATTTTAGGTACAAAATAAATTGATAACAGTGTATTTATATCATAATTTCCTGACTTTTTTCTGCACTTTGGCCATTTCAGCTTCTAAATCATTACCTTCTTTATGTATCTATATAATATATGGCTCTTCTGCCATCCCTTTGTTTTCCTTACTTCATTCTCTCATTAACCTTCATATTCACTTCTTAAGCGCTTACCCTGTAACATATCTCCTCCTCCTCTTATTTTCTGTAATACAGAATACAAATTAATTGAAGCTTACTGAATTACTGGTCACCATACTTGATCCCTTTGTTTCTACACTGTCTGTAACACTTCCCTCCTAAACATATTTATCTGAAACTCCGTATTACTAATAAAAATTATTTACACAAATTCATCTCTTAACTCTTCTGGGATCATTTGCACTCCCATTCTTAATAGCACCAACTTAAGTAGGTAAACTCATGCCCTAAAAATAAAATGAAGTAAAATTAAATTAAATTAAAGTAAATTAAAAAAAAAAAAAAAAAACATTTCAGATCGATGCTACCTGCTTTACCTTTTCCAAAAATCTCTTTCCATTTCATCTTAATCAAACTTTTATTTCCAAATTATGTTTCTAGTATTTATGTGTTTTTCAGATAAATATATACCATCTATTTTCACCTTATTCCCTGTATTTTTACATTTTTCTTATTCAACTGTACTCATTTTCTGTTTCAATTTCAAATCTGTAAACATATGCTGCATCCATCTTCTTTCTCTCAACGTCATTATTATGTCTTTTTCAGAACATAAAAGTGCTGATTCTTGCTACTTAAAAGTGTTGACATTGATATCCCTAGACATATTCTCACATACTCCTTTCATTATTTCTTTTATTTCATTTATTACAGCATTAATTACTAAGCTGAACAGATCAAGGCTGAGAGGACAACCCTGCCTTACTCCAATTTTCATCTTATCCTTATCACCTATCCAGTCATTTATAAAATGCACTATGAGAACTCATAGACATTTTATCAGGCCAACAATCCTTTCAACAAATCCCTGTGCTTCTAATAATGTAATCATTTATTCCTGGTTAACATTATCAAATACTTTCATTATATTCATGAATAATTTAACCTCGCCACTTTCCACAATATTACTTCTATTATAATCATTCTGCCCATGAGTACAAGTCACATCTGACTCCTACAGTGACACCCATGAATAGCCACCACCATCCATTGTGCTTATTTGGAAATTATAGAACATAATTCGATTATCTGGGCTTTATTTCACATCATACACATGCTTAAGGTCAATTTAGATTCATCAGTCTTTTGTATAGTTTTAAATGTTTTAGTTAAATCCATATCTAACATAACCGTAATGTTGTGAATGTAGTACTGGATTTTGGTTTGTATCTTAAATGCATTAATTCATTCAAACATATTGTGTCATTTCTTTGTTTATTCCATGTTGTATACCTTTAGAAGAATAGCTTCCCAGGACTCCAATGAAAATAATATCTCCCAGTAGGATTATCACAGTCACGAAATGCAAATAAATAAACAAATGAAATAAATATAGTAATTAAATTATACATAAATAAATAACGTTGGGTATATACATTAGATTTTCACACTTTTTTCATTTTAATATGACACTTCTAACCCCAATTTCTTACCCTGATTGTGTATGTCTTTTTTATATCTCTTATTTGTGCACACCATTTCAATAATTCTTCCTACAAAAAAAAAACATTTTTTTTCTTTAGCAAGACCAGTTTTGTGCTATATAATCCATTCCTAACTTTTCAGACTGCTTTTCTTTACAATGTAACTAATGTTCTTTTTTGATATTCAGTGTTTTTACATTATACAGAATTTCCTTACAAAGAAATCACAGCTGCCTTACCAAAATGTATTAGCAGGCTTGATCTCCTTAATTTAAAAATCAGGCAGTTAGAATACAGTACTCCAAAAAACAGTCTGTCTGATGGTTCAGTTCCACCTCCCATATACAATATTTATATAAAATTATTCTGTCCGATCTTGGAGATGCACCATGATTCTGAACAGCCGCTGCATGGCTTTTAGATACCTTTGCTACAGTGTCTGGAATCTGTGTCAGTTTTACGGATTACTCTGCACTGCACTGCACTTACCTGACTGCTCCATCCATATCCTGACCTCAGATGTATGCAGGCCAGCAGGAAATCCAGATATAAATAAAGTTGTCATGCTATGTCCTTCTCCATATGTTCATGCAGTACAGTTGTACTGACATGCTACACTAATTCATCTCACAAAGTCTCCATCTCTAGTTTTTCAGGTAACTGCAGCAGTACGTCAGTGATCAGTCCAGCCAGAAAAATCTATGACTTCTGCACCTGACATATTCTGTCTTTACCCAGACTTCATGAAGGTAAAAACCAACAGTGCCCCCCACTAAAGAGTATAGGTGCCTTATTCAACCTTCAGAAAAAAAAAATTCAACTCATATCACAATGTTAAATATGAAATCAAAATGTAAGAACACAGTCAACTGAATAAACTCTTTCCCACCCCCACCTCTGTATATATATCACTTTGGTTCCCTTCTTAAATTAGGCCACAGGTCTGATGGTACTAAGATAATTAGGTCACAGGCCTGGGGGTACTAAAATGATTAGGCCACAGGCCTGGGGGTACTAAGATGATTAGGCCACAGGCTTGGTGGTACTACAATGATTAGGCCACAGTTCTGGGGGAACTAAGATGACTAGGCCACAAGCCTGGGGGTACCAAGATGTTCCATCCATCCATCCATCCATCCATCCATCCATCCATCCATCCATCCACAACCCTTTTTCCTATTTTTGCACATGGGGTAGGAATGTCACTTCAACAGTGACAATCAACTAGAGCCAAGGTTTACTCCCCTAGGTAGCTATCCCTGCCATGGGCTAAGATAATCCCAGATAATCAACAACAAATGTAAATTAATTAAATAAATAACTACCCTCAGGAAAGCATTGTAGAGCTTAACTCCATGTGTGGTTGATTCCAAAGGAATTAAAATGTATCTGCAGTCCAGCGGTGTGGATTTTTTTTTATTTTTTGCAGATGAAAAGCAAAAACTTAGATTAAATATACAGCAGTGTCCTCAAGATATAAGGCATACATGGAGGAATCGGCTATCCTCAGCTTCATTAAATGTAAGTTTGGGCAAGGATGGGAATGCCTGGTGGGTACGGATACAGTAAGAAGAGTTGAATGGCTTATTTTAATTTCAAGGACTAACACTGATTGATTGGATACTGACCAATATCCATGGTGTGATGATTTCATTGAACAACATGGCATGCACACACATGTGCACGCACATGAACACACATACACATAGATATAATTTCCTGGCTAAAAACTTAAAAGCAAACTGCTTGATGTAAAATTCCACTTCTGCAAAACAGGATATAATGAGACAGTTGAATATTTTGGTTGCTAATTCACTTAAGCCAGCCATTAAGATCCCTTGCAGTACTCTGGGAATGTCTAACTCCTGTTCCTTGATACTGTGATGGTAGAACATGTTTAATTTTTATAGACTGGCACTGTGCTATGCAACTGCTGTATCTCAAGGATTGACACCTCCCAGTCCCACTCCTTAAAAAAAGTTAATATTATATTTCAGTGAGATAACTTCCCATGTCTGCACATTCCTTTTGTGTTACTTTTCTCCTTGTGAAATCATGTTAAGCACTCTTTAGTGCTGTGCATAAATACATACAGCATGCAGTTATATTTAAACAAAACTATGTATCCAAGCAGCGTGGTAAAAGACACACGTTTGTAATAATTCTCTGCCATTGATGCTTGCTGCTTACTACTGTGTAACAAAGTTAACTTTAAATGGCAAATGTTGCAGAGAGGAAATACCATTATAGGAAGCAGTTGGATGGGGCTTGTACCAATAAAATGGTACATTCTTGGAATATTTGCAGTAAATCTGGGCTGAATCTGAAGACTAAAAAACAGAATAGCATGGATCTGGTTACTATGACTGCTTAGCAAGAAGTACTTATTTTAGGAAACAAAACAAAACAAAATTAAATGATTAGGGCACAGAGAAATATTTTAATGTGTTTCCCTTGAATTTTGCTGTTACTGAACTGGAATTAGTAACCGAGATTATTCACAACCAGAACTGCTTTGACCCCA
Organism: Protopterus annectens; assembly: GCF_019279795.1. Classification (NCBI taxonomy): domain Eukaryota; kingdom Metazoa; phylum Chordata; order Ceratodontiformes; family Protopteridae; genus Protopterus; species Protopterus annectens. Next base: position 1,941,701,040 of record NC_056741.1, read on the forward strand.
AAATATTTTTGTTTTTAAGGGATTCGAATGCATACATAAAAAGAAAATCTTCCTCTAGCCTTTGGATTTTTTTTCAGTATTTAATAGTGACTAACTTGAGTTCTCACATGTTATTAAAAGAAAAGTGCCCTATTCAGTCATTGTAGGGAAAACAGTAATTATAAGCAATTACAGAGAATCTTAATCGACCTTGTAACTAGAGTCACGCATATAGCCTACAGAACAGCAGCATAGTAATTCGATAAAAGCTTGTGGAAGGTATGACACTGCATTTACTTGGTGCGCAAGCAGATTTTTTTTAATCAGGTGGTATGTGGCAGTTCATATCTTTTATAAACAAGTTAACACCACAGCTCAGACAGGTGATAATTACTTATGGGATTCTTTAATTAGAAGTCTGTCACACTGATAAAAAAAATGTAAGAAGATGGCCATTTTTTAACTGTGTGGTCATTGACATGATGAAAGTTCACAGGCAGTGCTCCACTTTAATTATTTCACTAAAAAATAGATTTAGTTATATTATACAGTTAAAGCAATAACAAAGCACTTCTAAGATCCAAGAATTCAGTTCCAGTGCCTAAAGGGAAGCAGTTAGACGGGGCACGTACTAGTAAACTAGTACAATTTTATTTTTTCTGGAAGAAAGCAACTATATTGGTTTGATAGCCTGTAATAGTGCCAGGAGTATTGAGAGATTCTTTTTTTTAACAATTTACTGCTTCCATTCATTGGTAGGTATATTATGCAGTTAAAATGGCTATGTTTAACATGACAAAAAGGAAGGAAAGAAAGAAAAACAAGCACTTAAAGGCAGTACTACAGTGTAATTGATGAATTAAAATATCACACTCAAACAAGTCAACTTGATAATGAAAATGCAAGTTGAGGAACCAATGGGCTACAGGTTCAAACTATCCCATCAAGAATTGCTTCCACTGTCAGGAGTTTGGCAAGTAACCAACTATCTGATTTAATTTAGTCACTTGGTAAAATTGATGGTGTTCTTTTGGCGATGCAAAGTGTTGTTTTTGTGCCACACGTACCTTTTGGAATTGTGGCCACAAAGTTCAGCCTTAGTCTCATCACATCATAACACATTTTCCCACATGCTTTTTGGAGACTTGATGTATTGTTTTGCAAATTTTAGCTGGGCCTGGGTGTTTTTTGTGTAAGAAAAGGCATCCGTCTTGCAACCCTACCCCATAGACCAGACATATGGAGAATAGGAGAGATTGTTGTCACATGTAGTACACAACCAGTACTTGCCAGAAATTCCTACAGCTCCTTCAGTGTTGCTGTAGGTCTCTTGGCAGCCTCCCTGACCAGTTTTCATCTTGTCTTTTCATCAATTTTGGAGGGATGTCCAGTTCTTTGCAATGTCACTGTTGTCCCATATTTTCTCCACTTTGTGATGACTGTCTTCACTGTGTTCCATGGTATATCCAATGCTGTGGAAATTTTTTGTACCCTTCTCCTGACTGATACCTTTCAGCAATGAGATCCCTTTGATTCTTTGTAAGATCTCTGTGAACCATGGCTTTTGCTGTAACAGGCAACTGAATAAATGTCAGGAAAATCCTTCTGGGACAGCTGAACTTTATTTGGGGTTAATCAGAGTCTCTGATTTATGGCAGGTGTGTACCCAAGAAGACTGAATGTTGTTATTAAATATAAATGTGCTTCAACAAAGTATTAGTTTACGGGTGTGCACACATGCAACCAGCTTATTATATGTTTTTTTTATTTTTTATATTTTTCCCCTAACAGATTTGTTTGTTTTTCAATTGAATTGTACAGGTTATAGGTCACATTAAAGGTGAGAAAAGTTTTGAAATGATTTATTGTGGTCTCATTTTTTTATATCACAAAAACCTGGCATTTTAACAGGGGTGTGTACATTTTTTAGATCCACTATCATATATACACATACTTATACTGGCATCTCCATCAACCCACTTTTTTCCTATTTTGTACATGGGGTAGGGTGTCACATCAACAGTGACCATCACCAAAACCATTGTGCACACTACCATATATATATATATATATATATATATATATATATATATATATATGTGTGTGTGTGTGTGTGTGTATATGTGTTTGTGTGTGTTTGTGTGTGTGTGTGTGTGTGTGTGTGTGTGTGTGTGTGTGTGTGTGTGTGTGTGTGTGTGTGTGTGTGTGTGTGTGTGTGTCTGTGTACACACATTTATATAAATGTACATATCTCTGTATATCAACTCACTACTGTCACTGTGTAAATTCAGGAAGTAACCAGAATCCCACGCTTTAAAAATTCATTGTAAATGTCTGTTTTATTTATTAATTAGATAAAGCGTCCCTCGGTTTTGTGTCTACCATTATTTTAATCCTGCTGGTAACTACAATGAAGTCTTGGGTTTTGTCAGTGACCATTAATTGAGTGTGACTTGGTCAAATTGACTAAAGTTGATGTGACACCCCAACCTCATGTAAAAATGGGAAGAAGGGGCCAACAATGATGAAGCTATTCAGACAAGGTAAATCATAGTACGAGGCAACATCCTGTTCCATAGGTGAGTGGTGTTTGAAGATGATGCAGACACTAAAGTGTTCTAAAACACAGCATTCAATTAAAAACAAATCACAGACTGAAAGATAATTTAATCATTTATCTTAGGTAAAAATGTTAATTGTCCAAGCTGAAATCCATCTAAGAAGACTGGAATTTTTTTTAAAGAATGAAATATAGCAATCTAGGCCACAGATTATCATCTGTCCTGACTAATTTTACATGTATATACTCCACTGTTGAGACTTCTTTGTTTGGCTTTTCCTGGTTAGGGGTCGTCACAGTGGATCACCTGTCCACTCATGATTGGCAGTGGAGTTTTATGGTGTTGAGTTACCAGCCCAGCACCCAACCTTCCACAAAAGGCACACACACACACACACACACTCACACCTAGGGCCAATTTAGAGTGTCCAATCCACCTACAGCATGTCTTTGTGATGTGGGAGGAAACCGAAGCACCTGGAGGAAATCCCACGCAACCACAGGGAGGACATGCAGACTCCACACAGAAGGCAGCCCAGCATCAAATGGAGAATCTCTTGCTGTGAGGTGGCAACACTAACCGCTGCACCACCGTGGCCGCTCCCACTGATGTGACTTCTAAATCAAGAAATGTGTCCAAAATACTGCATTCTTGGACATAAGTAATAAGAGAGAGACTAGATTTTTTTAACATAATACAAAACTTAAAATGTTTCAAGTAAACTGTATTTTTGCTTTCAGTCTGAAACCAGGCATTTCAGTAAATCTGTTGTAAATTTATAAAAATGTCTAAAATTAGATAATGTCATCCATCAAACTACCAAATGAAAAAAAAATAGATGAGCATATTCAATTTATTTAATCCTATCAGACTGCCATTATCTAATAAAAAAGCCTAAACATGAAATCTATTTTCCTCCATTGAAGGAAATTAATCAGTGTTGACCAAATTCTCGTATATCTGTATTTCAGGTATCACTGATGCAGTTCCTCTCATAATTAATTTTGTTTTAATAATTTTTACTCTGATTAATTTACTGTTAGAATCTATGTAAATATTTTACTTAATTGTGTTTAGCATAAGGCAATTCCTGTACAATATGCTACTCTTAAATGTGTATTACTTTCATAAAAAAAAATTATGATCCTGCTGCATCTAAGTCAGGCTCTCAGCCTGTTAAAATCATTAAAATGTTTTATGACTTTGCAATCATGTCTTCCATATGGATTGAAATATGAGTATGTTTCCTGTTTTGTTGCATTAGCTGTGTTGTGTAAGTGAATTGTTGAGTAAAAATGAGAAAAATCTCTGTTTTACCAGTTTAACTATTGCTGCTTTTAGGCACCAGAGAATCCTACCCCTGCTTGGGTAGCCAAAAAACAGTTTTTGCTAAAAGTATGCCAGAAGAAGACAATCAACAGTGTTCTGACTGTTAGCTCAATCACTTATTGGAAGTGACATTTAAGAAGTGGAGCTCATGTTTTAACTACACCTGGTCCAATTTCCTTGACTTTATTAATGTGTTTCATATTCTCAAACTCCTTGTTATGCTGTGGCAATCCTTTAACTCCATCACATTTGCTGGCATTCTTTGATTCAGCTTTTTCTGTTAAGATACCATACTATTCATTAATCAGACAGAGACCAGCAGTTGGCACATATGTTAAGGTTGCAAGCTGTCGTTCCTGTGGTAGAGGGTTTGACTCTCTCAGTCCCCATTTGCTTCCTATGTGGACTTGAACAAGTCATTTAACCAAACATCACTCCCAGGTTGCTCCTGAAAAGGGACTGTGGGTCCAGTGGTCTTACGTAGTTAACAAATAGGATTATTATTATTATTATTTGTTAATCCTAACAGAGCCACAAACTCCAGTAGTGTTACTGAAGGTCCAGTAACACTTTTAATGTTACTGGAGCTTCTTGATTCTGTTAGTTCTGCTGGGATCCCCTGATTCTATCAGGCGTTATAGTAACCTTATGACTTTTTTATTAATTTTGCTGGACTCTATGACTTTTGATTCTTCTGAGGGCACCTGATTTTTATATCTTGCTCGGGCACCCCACTTATGATAATCCTGCAAATGGTCTTTTGATTTCTTTAACTGTGCTATGTGCTCTTTGACTTCTTTACTTTGCTAATAATACCAAGCTCAAATGCTCACATAGTGTCATGAAGAACAAAACTCAGGAATCATCCATAACAAGTAACAATATCTTTTAATGACCTACAAAGTTCTTGGATTATATTTTGACTAAACAATAAAACATTGTTTTTACTTTGTTATGGATGATTCCTGGGTTTTTGTTCTTCATGACACTGTGTGAGCTTTTGAGCTTGGAGGTGGTTGTTTTGTGGAGCTGCATGGTCACGCACTAGTTGTCATTTTTTTATTGCTTTGCTACCTTATCAACTCTATTAATCCTGCTGTGACCGTAAAGGTTTTCTGAATAATTTAAACTAATAATTTAGGCTCAATGAATTTGTTAATTCTACTAAAGATTCTGTATAGCCTGGTGGAGCCCCCCCACCCCCCCATCAGTCCTGATATCAGCCTTTGGATTCCTTTAATCCTGCTGCATGATTGAAACATAATACATTTTGCTGACCTTCCAGCTCTATTAATCCTTCTGAAATCCCCAAAGGTTTTCTGAATATTTTAAATCCATGCCAGCTTAATAGGATTCATTGTTTTAGACCTACCCTCTGCCTTTATTGGTCATGTCAGGGCCCCAAATCTGTTAATTCTGTGTGGGGCTAATTATTTCTAGAATTTTTTCTTGGATTCCCTCCCCTTATGATCCTAATCCCTTGTGGCTCTGGCTCTTACCTTTAACTGTTTGGTACCAGGAACTAGTAATTTCTTGGTCTACCAGGTCATAATTTGGTCATCATCTTTTTTTCCAGCTTTACAATTAGCAGGCATATGGTGACTCCAAGAACATTGTACATGAACAGTGTTGTTTATGAAGATGCAATGTTTGTTTCTTGTACACTAGTGATCAACACCTTTTCATTGGAAGATTGAAATTGTAGTATCCTTGCAATTTCGCCTTCTCCGAAATGCAGCAATCTCAAAGTTGGTATGTATAAGTAGAGGGGGGAGAGTGAAACATCTGTTAGGAGACAAAGAGAGGATTATCCTTGTGCAAAAATATTTTTTCAGTGATTTTTTTAAGTGCAACTGTTGTTCAAATGTGAGTGTTTGCTATGTTTTATGATCACATTTATGAGGGTTTATGACAAAACGGTCACAATTCCATTAAGGTGTCATGGAATACTTATGATGAGAGAGGCTTGGGTCTCCATTAGAGTGCAGTCTACATTACACACGAGGTCTTGTTGCCACATCTATTCATAAGATCCTTATATCTTCCTATCCCTGCCTGATGTGTGATGATCTCCCTTCCATGACTGAAACCGGATGTTGTTGTCACTGCCAGCAATGCTTCCTTTACCATAGTGGGCAACGTCTTTTATCCTTTTCTGTTATTCTGTATCATCTGATCACTGGTGCAACTATCTGTGGTATTTACAATGGAGCCTGTGGGCACTACCTTTAGGTACCAGTATGTTTAAAGAGTTTATAGGTGTACTACTTTGCTATTGCTTAGGATTATATCAACATCAGCTGTTCTGCCTCTAGGCTCCATCCCCATGTTTTTCCAGAACTATTTATGCTTCTCTCACCTTTTTGCTATGAAACAGTTGTTTAGTATTCAAAAGGAAACACAGCATTCAGTTTTGAGATAGCAACCCTGTGTTTACTTTGCTAATACCTAACCCTTAAACCTAGTGCATGTTACATCTCAGCCTTCCCTCCTTACCATCTTGTCACTTCATCTGCGCCCACATATAGCAGACAAGTGCAGCTAGCCAGACTGGTAGCAACAGCCCTGTAACTTTGGGACACAACCAGGTGCCTACACTCTATCCTGCCTTACCTGGAGGGAAGAGGACTATCTTTTTAAATATGTACTTACCCTCCTCCTCTTCACTGCAGCCTACCAGAAACCATATATAACGCAAAACAAGAAGAGGCAGAGCCCCACACCTATTTTTAGGCCACAGCTGGGAACCCACTATACTACTCTGCACCTGACAGAAAGAACAGAAAAAACATTGCTGTGTGTGTGTGTGTGTGTGTGTGTGTGTGTGTGTGTGTGTGTGTGTGTGTGTGTGTGTGTGTGTGTGTGTGTGTGTGTGTGTGTGTGTGTGTGTGTGTGTGTGTGTGTGTGTGTGTGTGTGTGTGTGTGTGTGTGTGTGTGTCGGCATGTACCTCACAAAGCACATGCAGCAGCTGGAGAGACCACAGAGGTTCCTCACTAGGAGAATCCAGGGCCTCAAACATCTGCTCTTCACAGATAGGCTAAAAGCCCTGTCCCTCTGCTCCGTTTCATACAGACTCATCAGAGGTGACCTCTGTCTGGCATACAAAGCAATCTCAGACCCCGCCTTGATGGGACTGCTGCATATCCACAAGTCAAACTCCACTCTAGTAACCTGCATGTGTGACCTCAACCTGCCCTGTGACATCAATAGGACTTCTTGGTGGGACAGATTTGTGTCCCAGAGACTTCCCCAGTCTGTGGAGTAGACTCCCTCTCCACATCAAGCAGAGTACCTCATTATCCCTTTTTAAGCGCAACCTGGATAACTGGATGGGAAACAGAAAATACACCCCAGGGACTCCACCTGTGTCCCTGCTGGACAGGGCCTTTGGGTGCTGACTTGTCTAAACATGGGCTAAACTCTTGGCTAGGCTTATGAAGACCTCAGGGCCAATAGCCTAGTAACTTCCTATGATCCTATGATCCTATGATCCTATGATCTTGGCTTTGGGGGATTTTTGTTATACTTTTATAATCATGGCTGGGGGTATTTTCATTATACTTTTATAATTTTGGCTTTTATAATTTTGGCTTGGGGGGATTATTGTTATACTTTTATAATCGTGGCTGGGGGGATTCTCATTATACTTTTATAACTTGGCTTGGGGGGATTTTCATTATACTTTTATAATCTTGGCTTGGGGGATTCTCATTATACTGTGCAGAGTGAGGAAGACATAACATGAAAATGTTGGCTGTCGTTAGACTTTCACATATACATTTTTGTTGAGCTTCCATTTAATAATAAAATTGCTTGCACAGAGTGGCTTATTTTTCTATAGCGTTACTTTTTCATTTATTATTTACTGCATCCTCTTGTAATTTACATGTTCAATTATCAGTGTGTGCACTTCTGTATGCTGCTTATGGCTATGTGTTTGGGATGTGCCTGAAAGGCGTTCATCTTGGATCAGAAATGGGTACACCTTACCACTAGGCAACCAATTAAATATTTAAACCATCCTTGTCTGGTAACAATTAGCATATTTTGTTCTCCTGGTTTCCTAACTTCTCACCTCATTTATGAGAAAGAGATTCCAGTTTTAATGATTAATGTGCTTACCTTATGGCAGTCAAAAATTACTTTTAAATTCAAACAAAGCAATCAGATGAGTGAAGAAAAAAGCAATGTTGAAGAGGTTTACCACAGCCTGTTACAGTGTGTGTGTGTGCTGACATGGGCAAAAATTAATTATGTTACATTTTTAGCTATATCGCAGTGGTGGTGCTGCGGTAGCGTGGCCACCTCACAATAAGATGCTGTCCGGTTCGATTCTCAGCTAGAGCTTCTTCTGCGTGGAGACATGCGTGAATGGGCATACCTTCATTGAAGGTTGTGCATCAGGGCTGGTAACTCGGCACGTAAAAATCAACTACCAATCATTAGCGGACCGGAGTTCTGCTGTGGCAAACCCTAACCGGGAAAAGCCGAAAGACACAACAACATTTTTAGCTATATGAGCTGCTGGACACACAAACACACACACACACACACACACACACACACACACACACACACACACACACACACACACACACAGGAAAAAAAGTGAATTAATTGTATTTTTATTAATTGAGTGCTGATGGTTTTACATGCCAGGATTTTGTGAGGTTATCTCTATCCTAATCATAAATGATGAGTTTGCAAGATTCCTTCTGTTCTTCCCACTCATGAGGTTCAACAATGGCCTTCAAACAGGTTTCAGTAACAGGCTGAAAGGATGGTAATGATAAGCAGAGAGAGAGAGTGTGAGAAATCCTACTTTGAGTTTGCACGGCTGACTAGACTCTGTTAAATGTCAGGAACAAATGCACACGCACGTGCATGTACATGTACACAAACGTGCACAGCTACTAGTGTAGGTGTTGTAGTAATAATGCACCTCACTACAGCTCTCTTTCCCAACTTTATTTATTCTTTTGTAACACAAAAGATCATCAAAAAGATGACTCAGCATGGGTTCATAGGTTCATAGGATGATACTAGGCTATTGGCCCAGAGGCCCTTATAAGCCTAGTCAAGAATTTGGCCCATGTTCCCTCAAAGTCAGCACCTGTTTCCTCTGTCCAGCAGGGACATAGGTGGGATCCCAGGGGTGTATTTTCTGTTTCCCATCCAGTCATCCAGGTTCTTGTTAAAGAGGGTTAGAGAGGTACTCTGCTTGACATAGAGAGGGAGTCAATTCCACAGATGGGGGAGTCTTTGGGACACAAATCTATCCCGCCAACAAGTTCTATTAGTGTCACAGACCAGGTTAAGGCCTTGCATGCAGGTTTCATGACTGGAGTTTGACTTACAAATATGCAGCAACTCCATCAAGGCTGGGTCTGAGATGGCCTTGTATGCCAGACACAGGTCACCTCTGAGCAGTCTGTATGAGACTGAGTAGAGGGACAGGGATTTTAGCCTATCTGTATAGGATAGGTGTCTGAGACCCTGGATTTTCCTGGTCAAGAAGCTCTGTGGTCTCTCCAGCTGCTGCATGTGCTTCGTAAGGTACATGCCGAAGGGGGCATTGTACTCGATAATGGGTGTGATAATGGAGGAATACAGGGATGTTATGACCTCCTTGTTCCTGAATGAAATACTCTTATTTATGAGGTTGGCCATGTAGAAAACCTTCTGTAGAATGGAGGCAACGTGGTAGTCGAGTCAGGTTGCTATCAACCTGGGTGCCCAAGTCCCTCACGACTGATTGCGTGCTTAGTACGTTGTTATTATAACGTTGTTAACATCTTTAGGATACTTACAAGACAAAAGTTGAACTATGTTCTGAAGACTTCCAAGTCTCTCTATCCACTTTGAGGGGATTTTTATGTCTTTAGTCAGTGTTTCTCTTTCTTTGTAGAAATCACAGCTTTCCTACCTAATGATCACATTATTATTGTATTCCATGTAAACAACAAAACAATTAAAATGCACAAAGTGAACCTTGCATATTGTGATGGGCAGTGGTACCATCTAGAGGATGACCTTAGTTTATTTAATTATTTGGTAACCATGTGAAAGTTTCATTAGATATAGATGTTTGTTTCTAGGAATGTTGTACTGCTACTGCCTATGTACTTCAACTGCCTGGAGTGTGTGTTTATGTGTGTGGGGGGTGGGGCATAGGCTGTTAAAGCTTATAATGCATACCGTATATTCTTAATGTCTCATCTCTTGTCCGTGATGCCCTTGTTACAATGTGTATTTATTTCATTTGTTTGGCTGACTTTGTAGTTATCCCAGTAGGCAAACCCTTTATCAGCAGTGAACCACTCCAGGCAGTTGAAGTACACAAGTTTTATCACAAGCGATTAAATTACCATCCAAGAAGATATATTAATATAAAGACTATATAAACAGATTCACTTACACAACCACAGTTTAAAATGATATAGTAATATGATGAAATGCTGCAACTGCAATTCACTGTTTTAGCATGTTAGTCCTGGGAGAACCACACGTTATATCAAGCTGATATAAGCAGATAATGCACAGATAAGGCTTTGAGGATAATGGAGTAGCACTAACCAGACAAAATCATCTTCAGATGCTCTGAATGACATTTCTGGTCATAGATGATTTCAAATCATATATGTAGATTTTTGTATTTTTAAATGCACTTTTAATGAATTAATTAATGAGTAAAATATAATTGTTAAGGATGTGTAATTACTGTGGATAACTGAAGTGCATATAATGGAGGTGGTTGGTTGTAAGCACATTGGGTATATTCTATTCATAGTAGAAGCTGCATTTAAACATGGCTTCAGGTATAACCAGTTTTATCACTACTTTAGCAACCAGCGATCATCTGGTACAAATATTGACCTTTGTGGGATTTATGCAGTCATCCCACTTGAGATATAAAATATCAAGTACTTTTAAATGCTAGAATTCCAGTCAATGAACTCAGCTTTGTTCACTTTTATATTTTGTTATTTCTGAAGAAAAATAACACAAGCTAAAATGACAAATCTGGGATTTATTTTCTACAACTTCTTTCTTTACTGCCTTTCTAGACTGTGTGTGTGTGTGTGTGTGTGTGTGTGTGTGTGTGTGTGTGTGTGTGTGTGTGTGTGTGTGTGTGTGTGTGTGCGTGTGCTTGTGCGCATGTGTGTGTAATAAACCTGGTACCTTCCCTTAAGATACAGTAATCTTTACAACATGAAGGAATTCCTTTCTTATGTACCATGAAGCTTTGTATCAGAAAGGTTTTACCTTCACTTTGTGTGGCACTTGAAGCTGAGGAATCAGTAGCTGTCATTTTGAGCATTCTGTAGCAGCCATTAGAAATGGTTAGTAGTGGTAGTGCTAGTTAATACCTGTACTAATCAGAGGTAAGAGCACTAGTAGTAGTTAGAATAGCCGTAATAGTTGTTAGCTGTAGTACTAGTTATTGACTATCCATGGCTGCAGATATTAAGGGTGTGTCATGTCTGTGAGAAATTTGACTGTCTCTTTGAATTATGCTTTCAGCTCTGTAGTATTAGCAGTTAGAAAACTACTTAATGGTAGCTCACACCTGTCACCACCCCTCACCATCTCCACAGTGTGGTCAAGTGTTCTGCTAAGGTCACATGACAATTTAACCTTTAGAATCTGTAGGAAATAACATTCTGCATATCATTCGAACCATGTTCTGTCCCAGAATTCCATACCTGAACATTTTTTTTCTACTAGCAAAGTAGAATCATATCAGTCCACCATGAATGAGTGCCCAATGGTTAACCTGCAGACAGGTCTAGTGAGAAGACAGAGATGGCACCAGGGGTAGTCTGTACAGTAAACAACTAAATTTATAACAAAATGCACAATAAAAACATCCAAACGCATGACACCCGAAGTGAATCTTGCCCAGAACAAAGATGCTGGGGCACATCCCTTGAGCTATGCCTGGGTTGGTGTTCACTGCTGAGTGCCTGTTGACTGTGTGGAAACATCACATAGGCTCCCCATCTGCAAGGTAAAAGGTGTGAGCCTGTCAGTGAAGTGAGAGGCAGCAGCAGGACAGTTGGACTAAAACCTGGCAATGGTGAGTGGCCCAAAGGAATATCATGTCACTGCTAGAGATGTAGCCAGAGCTTATGTGAAAGGTTGAAAACTATAAGCTTGGTATAGGTAGTCATACCCCCTCTCTCTGTCTCTCTCTCTCTCTCTCTCTCTTTCTGTCTATCCACAGCATTGCTTCTAGACTTTTTAAACTAGGGAAGAGGTAGACTCTCTAAAGTTGCACTTTGGAAGAGGCCATGGATGAGTGCTGGTATACCCACAAGTCCCAGTCCTAATGCCTTACCTCTGGAGTTTGTAGATGAGAGGCCTATCTCAATATTACTGATATTACTGACAGTTAAAGAATGCAATACTCTGTTGTTTATGTGCAGCTAACAGCTATTTGCAGTGTTTGGCCTTCTTGGAGGCCATGGAAGTACTGCTTGATAGAATATCTCCTAGAGGTCGTGTAGCTCTACTGAGAAAGATGTTTTTCATAAATTTTAATTGTATTTATTTGTTACCGAGGTAAGCCACAGGGCACAGGCATCTCTTTTCAAGGGTGACCCATCAGTACTGTCTGGTTAACTAACTTGCTCTGTATCACACAGTAGGCAAATGGAGGCTGAGGGACTCAAACCCTGGACTACAGAAATAGATTATTAACAGCCCATAGCCTTACGTTTCTGTGTTTTTAGGTATAAGCTCTCACGTGGGGAATTATTATAGAGATATTTGGATTAGTATTGTTGGGGGCATTGTTTCCATGATCTGAACCCATTTGGTGAGCTATTGTTGGACTCCTGAGTCATGAATTTCCATAACAGTTGCCATACTTGAAAACAAGTAGCTCATAAGTGTATATGGTGCTAGAGTGCCTTGGGACAAAAACAATGATACCAGACTGAGGTCATGTCATCAGATATGAGACATTATGTTATGGAGACTTATGTCAAGAAAGGTGTGGAGATGTCAGCTGATAATCACTTGGTGGTGAGTTAGTTCAGATGGCTGGGATGGTGGCGGGGAAGACCTCAGAAACCCAAACATGCACTGAGGGTATCTTGGGAACCTCTAGCAAATGCTTCTCAGTGTAATGAGGTCATCTCCCACTTCCAAAAGATCTTCTTCCATACTTGGAGAGGTTAGCAATCTGAAGTTCAAATGGATCAATTTCAAGACCTCAGTAGGTCAAGGGATGGCTAGCAGTTGTGGCTATAAGGGGGATTGGAGCTTGTCATAGTGGTAACCCTAGGATATACTGATAAACATCATGATCTTTTCAGGATATTGATTAGGATCTGTAACTAGTAATGAAGCTATAGCTGGATTTCTTAAGGGTGATTTGGATATCCAGGTTAGGGCCGTGGTTAATCTGACATGAGATAATGGAGTTTCTGACAAATACAGATATATCCCCACAATTACCCAAGGGCCTTAAGGCATGATAGTCACTAATCTGTGGCATAGAGTGCTGCCATTGCAGTGAAACCATGTCTCAGTTTCTACACAGATATGAATGTGTACATGTTGCAGGAGGGCCTCAAGTTCTGACATCTTTTTGTTTAAGACTCTTAGCACTGAGTAGTGCCACATTGATGTTGTCTGAATCTAGGTTTGAGTTTGCTGTGCAGGAATGTCCATTAAGGAGTCTCTGCCTAAAAAGGTACCATAGGAACCACAAAGGCGGCAAATATACTTTTTGCTGATTGCACTTATACTTTTTTTTTTTTTTGCTTTCTGTTATCTAAAATGTGTATACTGTGATTATTATATTTTATCAATTTCATTACTATAATGAGTGACCTTTTATTATATTGAAAATGTCTGTATTTCTGTGATTATCATATGTCATCACATTTATCATTATAATGTATGTGTATGTTTCTTGCTATTCTAAAGTGTTTGTGGAACGTTTCTCCCTGGGCCTCCACTGAAAATGGGTTACTGACCCAGTGGACTTTCCCGGTCAACATATGCCCTGCTGTGAGAGGTGTAAGGCATCCACAGCTAAATAGGAAGTCTTATCTACCATTTCATTCCAAGGTGACACATATTGCCTACCCTTAAAATGACACCAACAACTTTGCCAGTTATTAAAGCTAATTACACACATACATACACACACACACACACACACACACACACACACACACACACACACACACACGCGCGCACACACACATAAAATCCAGACGACAGGTTGAATCGAGTAAATGCTGACAATGCTAACATTGCCATACTTCTATGCATGCTCTGAGCATTAATATCGAAAACTGCAAATTTAGAAACGTGTTTTTTTGCAGGGGGCAAGCCTCCTCATACTCCCCCACTACACTTCATGCTAATTATATATACTAACTCCATGACTGCACAGTCCTGGGGAAAGGGCATATTCCACAATTAGGAGAGTTGTAGATCTTGCACAACTGTTGATCATCAGTTTTGTCGATCAAACTGTGCTGACAAAACAGTGATTGATTCCAACTGAAAATGACCAACAGCAGTGCGTCTATATATATTTAGCTATACAGATATAGAAAGAGACAGAAAGAGAGAGATTTTAACTGTACATATTAATGTGTCATGTGACGTTTGAAAGACATGCGTAGAATGGGTGTGCCTTCGTTGAAGGTTGGGCGTCGAGCTGCCACCTCGGCACCCATAAAAAATCTACTGCCAATCATTAGCGGACCGGAGTTCCGCTGTGGCAACCCCTAACTGGGAAAAGCCGAAAGAACAACATTCATGTGTCACAAGAAAGAAGCCTACTGACTAAATAGACCATTTTTAGTTATCCAAGAAACTTTTTCATGATCAGTTCTTTGTCAAAGGAAAGGGAAGCATAGGGTTTCTCTGTACACCCAAGTATTTAAACTATGAGACTTTGGAAATAGTCCCATACCTCTTTCAATTGTACCATATTCTGAGAAGTCCTGAGTTTGTGCCATAAATATTCCTAATTCCGCACTGAAAAGATTTGTTATGCAGTCATTATAAGATTTTTAAGCAAAGATCCATTAGGTATACTGAATCATGTTGTTCCATAAAGAAAACATTAAGTACAAAACTACGCAACACATTTTATCCATTTTCTAAACTTCCCTTATAAATTTTTGTGGTTTTCCACAATCTACCTGCTTATTTCACCTTTTTTAGATGCACTACTTCACTTCTGGGAAATTGAAATCTGAGAGGCAGTCTGTGCCAGTCAAAAGTGTTAAGACTTGGTGACCAGACAAGTCCTTGCCTCAACTCAGAAAGCCTAAACTGGGTCTTCAGGAGGGGAAGCTAGTGCTACTGGGATGCAGAAAGCAGCTTGTTCAAATTTGCCAAGAAAAATATTTATATAAAAATGTTATTTTGTGTTATTGTTGGCTACAATTCTAAATAATTAAAACTAATAAGTGGGACTTGAAGTGCTGCTACTAACTACTGAGCTTTTAAGCACTATCTGAGCATGCATTTTACAATGAAAAAGAAGTTTTGTTTTATATTCTTTGTTGCTGGGCTGTATTTAAAAACAGCTCGGCAATTGGCATGATCCTCCCACTGACAACTGACTTGTTGCACCTGAGGTCACCAACACACACTGTAGTTAAGTTGGTTAAAGCGGTACTGCTATAGAGCCTGTGGGACTGCAGGACACAGCACTTAGTAAAAAAATAGCATAATTTCTTAGTATAGCAGTAACTAGTAAGATCCCTCCCCAGCCATGATGCTGCTGTAATCTTGCCCTCGTTGGCTATGACCCGGTCATGATCAGGAATGTCGCTGCATGTGGTAGGTGATTTACAGACCTATCAACTGTCCTTATTTTGGGGGAACATCCCTATTTTCAGGCCTAATTTACTTCTGCACAGGATGTCCCTAGTTTCGGAGATATCTCCCTATTTTTAGGATTCACCCCATCATACAATTTTTTGAATCCCATTTATCTCGCGCAAGTTTTGATGCTGTCTAGCACACAGAAAACCATACTACATGACCAACATACTAGTAGCAACAATAATTTAAAGCTAGAGGGGACACACATCTGACATCTGCCTTTTTCCTTAAGTAAAAATAAATGTCCTTGTTTGAGATAATTTTGCAATACAGTTTATTAAAGTCTACAGATTTTACACCGTGTTTGATAAATTCATTATATGTTTCCATCATTTTTGTCACTCTGTTTTTTAAACATGGGTTTTTGTGTGGTATCCCAAATTCTTAATGGAAGCAGGAAGAGAGTTATGTGCTATACTGCTATTTGGTATTCACATTTTATGGTAATTAGATATCTAGATTTTTATCTTGATGTTCCTGTGTTTTAAGGGATTTTGTTCCTGTTTTCAATGTCCACATGTTAAGAGGTATATAGGGGAATAAGCTCTGCCCCAGCAGATTAATCTGCTATGAAAACAATTTGTGCCCATTATCTATGGGAATGTTGCTCGGCAACTGAAGTAGCTTCACTGGAGTGCAAAGAAACAGTTCTTGTTGTGGATTTTGTTGTTTGTTAGTAATTAAAGAAGCAGGGGGACAGCACAACTTGTTACAGTTGCAGAATGTCTAGGAGAGACCTTTTTACTGCATGCCCTTAAAGGTGAGGGATATCTAGTGGTGGAAAGAAAGGAATGCTGGCATCTGAATACAAGTTATCATCAGGGGCGGCTCGTGGCATCGGACTGCCGGACTGCAGCCCCCTCAGCTAAAAAAAAGAAAAAGTACCTTTTTGTGTGACAGACTACAGTAGCACAGTATTATTTTAAAATTACTTTGTTTTTGTCTCCGAGTCCGCAACTCGACAAGTACGCGCATGCGCACTTTAACCGCCTCGGGTTGCGGCGGTTTTAAATAAAGATTTTTTTTGTTTGTTTTTATTGCAGCCCAGTGAGCTAATTAAGGCATCATTGTGATGCCCAGCAGTCTATGCGGTTCCAAACCGCATAGAATTGGACGGGGCTCAGACTGCGACGTCTGCAGGCACGTACATGACATGCTTGCTGGGCTAAATGCTGCTGATTGGTTGTCACTCTCTTCCCGGGCTTTATGTGCTGGGAAAAGAGTGAGAATCAAACAGTAAGTCAGTTGTGGATTCGTGACTGAGTCAGTCACACGGGAAGGACTGATACTTATTTATTAATAAATTTGCCATTGGATTTTGATTTTTTTTTTTTTTTGGGTGGCCTAAATATTTTGTCAGCTGTGCAGCTTGTGCTGAAGAACAGAAGAAGAAAGAACTGAAGAAAGAAGAAGAAGAAAGAAGTTAGAAGAAGAACAGAGTGAAGGTGCAGAAGTAATTGTTTGCATGCTGATGTTAGCATTTATCTGTAACCTTGAGACCATGCTTCCTATAACATAAGGGAGGAATGCCTAGAGTTGTTTAGACTGGAATGGGGGGTACTAAATCTTAGTATAAAGGTCATTAATTTTGTTATGAAGTGGAAACCCGGTCTTTATCTAATGGCAGAATTGTTATAATCAGTTGGCAGCTGTAGAACTAATTTTATTTATGTGTCCATAAACCTTTTCTGGTTGATGGGGAAAGTCCATGCTTAAACTTGTCCTGGTTGAAGAAAGTCCAACCTTAGTTGTAGTTTAAATCAAGCTGCATATTTCTCTACAGTGCAGCTTTCAGTAGAGTTGCTAGTGCAGGTGTTACCCTGTGTGCATTGTAATTCTTATTTTCTTGATTTGGATTTAAAGGAGTGGGAAGCTTGCATATCTTTTCTAAACCTAATCTCTTGCATGCATCGGTAGAGAAATTTGTTTCCACCTGCATGAAATGAAGACTTAGTGTCTTGTGCTTATTTTTGGTATAGAGATTAATGTTACGATTAGGGGTTATAGTTTAGTGTTTTACATTATCCCAAATTAAGGGGATGGCAGCACAAATGATGTAATCCTTAGTGTATGTAGTACATCTAAGTGGCCTTTTTGCAGATTCTTTTAGCCTTGCAGTATAGAGAATTAGTGATTTGTTGTGCTTGGGGGATTGTGCTTTAGATGAAGTGCTAGCATGATAGTGTAATACATCAAAGGGCAGAATGTAATTTCAGAAGTGGGGAATGTGGTATATGAAGACCTTTTCTGTAGAAAAAGCAAACAGAGAGAAGAGTCAGTCAGACAGAGAAAAAAAAGAGCTCCAGTCTTTCCTAACTTCAGTTCATGACGGAAACGGACACAGTCACTCTTTTTTTAACACTTCTTAAACTGAGGTAGGTGTCCAACTCCTAATACCTGTGCAGTAATCTTTTAAGCAATTTATCTTGAGCTTGTTTCTTGCAGCAGGTCTTTTTTGGATAAGAAACGTAGTGGTATGTTGCTCTGACTGTTTTGCATAGGGACCTTGGCAGTAACATGTATGGTGGTAACACAGCATTTTATTCTAGCAACTTTACAAGATTATACAAGCAGTGTTTAACGTGTCCCTGTTTTTTGGCCTTTTGACCCCCTCAATAAATTTGGCTTTTTCCAGATTTCTTGTGCTGCGAAAGTTGAGATGCAGTTGAGTATTGAGTAGATTTTACAAGGAGCTGAGAGCTGCAGGGGAAGAGAAGTTTATAGGTTCATAGGTTCATAGGTTTATACTAGGCTATCTGCCCTAAGGCATTTATAAGCCTAGCCCAAATTATTGTCCTTATATGAAAAATACTGTGCCCATTAGTTTGTTGTGCCTCTGTCCAGCAGTGACCCAGAGATGATTGATCTCCCATCCACAGGTCTAGATTTCTCTTGAACAGAGTCAGCGAGGTGCTCTGCCTCACATGGACCGGGATTTTATTCCACAGCATAGGGAGTCTCTGAGTGATAAATCTATCCCTCCAGCACATCCTATTTATATCCGTGCTAAGGTTTAAGTCGCTTGCTCTAGTGGTTTTGGTGGATTTGGATTTTTGAGGTGGAGCATGTCCATTAATTCGGGTTGGACATGGCCTTGTATGTCAGGCACATGTCACCTCTGAGCAGACGGTATGCGACTGAATAGAGCTGGAGTTTCTTCAATCTGGCAGCATATGACAGATTTTGGAGTCCCTTTATCCTTTTGGTGAGGAACTTTTGGGGTCTCTCCAATTGCTGCAGATGTCGGGTGAGATACATCCCGAATGGGGCATTGTACTCGATCATTGGTCTGATAAGTGAAGAGTACAGGGAACAATGACCTCACTAGATCTGGATGTGAATCCTTCATGATCAGGTGGGCAATGTAGAAGGTCTTTCTAACCACTTTAGCAATGTGAGTGTCAAAAGAAAGGCCACTGTCAACCTGGGTCCCCAGGTCCCTGATAACCTCTTCTGTGCTTAGTGGATTGCCACCTATATGGTAGCTTGGGGTTACCTTGTTTTCCCGAAGGGTATGACTATATTTTTGGCGTTTAACTTCAGGCCATGGCTCTGGCACCAGCTATCTGTTTCCGTGAGTCCCTTCTGAAGGATATCAGTGTCGATGCACTTTCCACTATGGCCCAGTTTGCAGTCATCTGCAAACTTTGTCAGCCAAAGTCCTCCCATGTTGGCCTGTACTTCTGAGAAGTAGATGCCAAACAATAAGGATGGGACACCACTTGTGACCGGCAGGAGTCTGACACAGCGCCAGCAACTCTAACCCTGTGGGTTCTGTCCTTAAGCCAGTTTGCAACCCATCTTTTGACATATGGGTTTACATTTAAGCTTTTTCTACAATAGGGTATTGTGTCGCCTTTGCAAGGTCAAGGTAGGCTGTATGGACTGCCTTTCCTCATCAATGGCCTTGGTGACTATTTAAGTTCAAAGGCATGATCTTCCCTTGACAAAGCCAAACTGGGTCGGGTCCAATGTCTGCAAGTCCCCTATATCTTTGTTTATGAGCTCCATTATGATCCTCTCCATAGCTTTGCAGACTAGACTTGTTAAGCTTATGGGCGGTAATTACCAGGGTCGTAGAGGCGTGAGCCACCTTTGTGGAGTGGGACCACAGTTGCCGCGCCACCCTTGGGCACGTATCCTGTGGTAAGGCTGAGATTAAACAGCTGCCTTATGTGTGGGTTTAATTCCTCATTTAGACAGCGGGGACACCATCCGGTCCCATTGATGCTGTGTTTTTAGCTTTAGAGAGAGCAGCTTTCACCTGCGCATTTGAGATGTCCGGGAGGCTACACTCGGCTGGGATAGTTATCTCTCCTTTAGGGGGGGAGAGATAACTGCTTATGCTAAGTCAACTTATATTGTTAATAGCACAACAGGTTGTGTTCTTGCTTTTGATGCAGAAGGTTGTTGGTTCTAGTCCCACATGGGGTGAATGCTGCTGTACTGAAAGTTAAGATACTATGAGCCTGTTATCAGTTTGCCATCCATTTCCTATTGCAGTATTACTAGCTTATCATTTTTAATGTAATATAGGCAATTTATTCCTCAGGGGCATCAAACGCTTTATTTTTCGATGAAACCATGAAATATAAAGGTGTTTGCTAGCAGCAACCTCTTCATTAGTTACAGATTTATTTAATGTGGAATTATTTAATGACTTTTTACTTCAGAGATTGTGCATATTTACTGATAATGGTGGAATGTAGAATTGTGCATATTTACTGATAATGGTGGACTGTAGAATTGTGCATATTTACTGATAATGGTGGACTGTAGAAGTTTGAGTAGACTTTTATGATGGAAATGTTCTGAATTGGGAAGTTTTGTCATTATTGGTGCATGCGTTTTGTTTCATTGTTTACTGGAAAATGTTCAAAGCAGTAGGAAGGTGTATCAAAGAGCACATGTATGTTTCATATGCAAGGGGCCTATGATTTGAAAACAGCCCAGAATTAATCTTTATCTGCCACTGGCAAAATGTATTTTCTTTGAATGTGGGTTTCAATGCTGTTTCAATGAATGTGAGTTTCAAGGGTAGAGAAGTTTTAAAAATTGTCCTTATTTTTGGGCCTTTGTCCCACTTCTATGTATGGCTTTGTCCAGATTTCTTGCTCTGAGATTGAGAGGTATGACAAATGTGTCAGGGCTATCACAGTCAGCCAGAGACATTTCAAATTGTGACATATTTGTTGCTCCCCACTCCCCCATGTAGTGACTCTGGATGTGTCCAAGCAAGGCAAGGAGTAGTTATGCAGTGTAAATGTGCAGAGTATCCCCCCCCCATCCAAGGTAGACACAAGTACTAGAGTGGCTTTTCATCTGTCCTTGATTTTTGCAGAATGGCCTGGTTTCTGTCATATTTTATGTACTGTTGATTTATGTTTATTACTCAAAGTGCCTGTTGCTCTGTGTTTAAGTAGCAATACTTTAATGACCATCAGGTAAGCTTGGCTGAGATCGTAAGATGCAAGTAAGCTTTAATAAGCATACTGTTAAAGAATTGCCAACATTAAAAGCCTTTCTGTTGTTGCCATGTAGAGAATACATAACTAGATAATGTATAAGCCTTGGGTATTGAAATGCATATGACAGTGTTTGTAATAAATGGCAGGATTGCATTATTTTAAGAAGCTCATTACACTTGGAGACTTCAGTCATCTCTGCAGGCTTTGCCCGTAAACTAAACAGAATGCCAATCGTGTGGTCCATAACCTGCACAGTAATCCTTTTAAGCAATGTATCTTGAGCTTATTTCTTGTTTGTTTTTCATTTTTTACTTTGATCATGTTTTCCTCATGAAACAAGTAGATAGTTGTCAGGCAGCAGGTCTTTTTTGGGTAAGAAACATTGTTACAAGTAGGGGCATCAGAGATTTCTACTTTCAGCATGTTACTTGGTACTTTAATAAAGCTGAATATAAATTATAATTAGAACTGCAGTGCAAAAAGTGGTTTGAGTTGAGTGCTGCTTGTTTTTCTTATACTTGATTTTGACTGGCATTCCATTAATGTATTTAAAAAGTAATTTATTTTTTCATGCCTCACAACCTTTTTGTTACCATCTAGATATTATGTAAGCTGTCATGCAGCCAATGCATTGAAATATTTTTATTCTTCTACATTTAATTTTGTCTTGATTGGACTCTCATAATGACGGTTTGGTGCCCAGGGCAGTGTATTTGGTTAGTTTTTGTGGTTTTGAGCATAGCTCCTCCCCTTTCTAGTTGGCCACACCCCTTCCCATTGACTCCATCCATTCAGCTGTCTCCTGCAGCCCCCCTTTGATTTGAAGTCACCAGCCGCCACTGGTTATCATTGTACATTCTGCATATGGGACCCATCTTTGGCCTGTAGAAAACAGTAAAGGCAAAGTATATCAGCTTTGTCCACTGAAGTAAAATTCCCTAAATTTGTTCTTTTGTGTGTTATAGCAATTAGCAAACATATTGTATAATAATGAGTAGTAATTTTCAGACAAAATATACATCACTAAATGCAAATTATTCTTCTATGGGGCATTATATCTTGGAGATAAAAACAAAAAGTGGAAGTATTGGTATATGATTTTTTTTGTCTAAAAGTTCTATTCAAACACAATATGCAATGCTTAGTATATTGTTTTATTGCTTATTATGTATGAGAGTATTGATTGCATTTATATGTGGGTCAGATATGTTTTGAAGAATACAATGCTCGACTGTCATTCATTGCTTGAGGATAAAATGGAATGTTTCGAGACTAGTGTTGTCCACATATATGATGTATAAGTAGTCCTGGAGGTGTGAACCCAGAAATGCTTTAAACAGTAACATTTGATCTGAGAAAGATTTACTTTGGATCTGTTTTTATTACATTTTTATGGCTATTGTTCAAGTTTATGTTTTTAAAATAAGGTATTGAAGATCACAATTCATGAAACACTTTGCCTGTTTGGGAGAAAATGCAGTTTGGTGGAGGATTAGAAGCCATTGCCATGTGAATTCAAGACTTGCAGTTCTGTTAAAAAAATACACAGTCAAATCCTTACACATTCTCCAGAGTATTATACAGCTGAAAACTCTTCATATTTAACATGTGTTTGGAGTTTTCTGTCTTGGGGCATATTCAAGATATAATAGCACACTTCATAATATTTGTTTAAAATATGGTTTATTTTTGAATTATGATTTATTTTTGGGAACTGACTTGCTGGATGGTCTAACATACTCAGTAACATTGCTGTTGAGCTCTTGGGCACACTACTATGTGTCTGAGTGCTATTCTGGAATATAGTAATTATTTTAGCAGTGCACTGTATTTGGATAGCTGGTGTTTTCTGAAGCTCTGATCCAGCTGAGGATAAACCAGCTTTACCAACATGAAACTGTAGAACACTGATATTATGTAATAGCATTATTTAATAAATGGCATTCCTTTTTTAAATAATACCATTGCATAATTCATTTCATGCATCTATTTCTTTCTGTGAGTCTTTAGGGATATCTTAGTTATATGCTGTAGTTGTATATATACATAGATCTATACACACATATGTGTATGTATTAGCCCAACTTGCATGATATTCTTACTTTGTAGATGGTGTTAGTCACAGTTGATTCTCAACTGGCAGAAGATGCTTTTCTCTAGTTTTTTTTTTTTTTTTTTTTTTTTTGCATAGAACATGTCCTGCTCCAAACACTTTTTTATTTTATTGTACAGGGTATCAGAAAATTATTTGAAAGTCATTGGTAGATAATCCAGGTTGCTTTGCAGTAGGATTAATACTTGTCTAAGAAGGAAAATATTTCAGTTCAAATATTTGGCTATTTCAAATGTTGAAACTGTATTCTGTTTCTAAAACTAGTTCTGGCATATCATTTGAATAGTAATACTATGGCTGTCTTTCAGTACATATAGTACATGACAAATTATTTATTTAAAAATGTAGCCATGCACAAAGCTGATCCTACCTTGATATAGCCCCACCACAATACTGTTAGCATTTTCCATTCCATTGTTCCCTGCAGCACCCCCCCCCCCCAGGCTTAGATTTCCTTATGATTCATGTAAGGCCATGATTGTAACACCCGTTGAAAAGAAGGCGGCTGAGGACTTATCCAAAAAGATGGAAAATTTTTTGCAAGCATACAAAATAGTTTGATTGGTTGGTTGTCTAAAAGGTAGCCTTAATTTGTGAGAAATCTGATGCTGACATTAATCAAACAAGACAGGGCTGCCATCTCTAATTTTGTCATGTCTGTCCTAAATCTACACACAAACTAGTTTTTGTGGGAGACTCATTATCTTGTAAACCAAGTATGTCAGTGAAGCCACTCGAACATGTTTCTCACACATTTATTTTTTCTAACATTTTCACCACCATTTTCTTGTCTATGCACATCCTCTTATATGCATGTGCACACATATAAAAAAAAACTACCAAACTCATCTTCCTTCAACTGCCTAACATTAACCAAATTTTGCACCATCACCTCTTGCATCATACAATACAATAAATCAGGAAAAGCTTATTTTTGCATCATTTATTTTGTTTTTATTCAAACTTAAAATTTCAGTCATTATTTCCCTAACATACTTACTACATACATTGACTATTGTTTACATTCAAACAGCAAAGGCTCTGTAAATTTATGGTCCAGGAGAGGGAAAGAATGCTGGTGTAAATGACAGCAGAGCTGGGAATCCTTAGGGCCTAAATAGTTTTATGAGACCATTAGGGAAAAGTAGTAAAAAAGAACTGAAGATACTTTGCTTTTTCTTTGCAAGGAACTTTCAGACATACTAGGCAAAATGATGCATAGCTTTATGAGACCATTAGGGATAAGTAGTAAAAAAGAACTGAAGATACTTTGCTTTTTCTTTGCAAGGAACTTTTAGACATACTAGGCAAAATGATGCATGAGCAAGGGAGACAAATTCCTAAAGACAGTATCATGAGATTTAATTTGGCCCCAGTGTTATATGCAATGGCATAGCTGACTAGCATAGAAATTCCACAGAGGGAGGAAACTGTTAAGTCAGACTTTTTAAAATATGAAAATATGGAGAATGATTCTGTAGGTTGGAAAATACACTACTTGGAAAGGAAATGTCATGATTATGGCATAGCTCTCCTTTAACAGCAGCATACTATAGACATTTGTGCAATATAAAATGAAAAGCTGAAGCAGCAGTGAGATCAAAGTTCCTGTCTTAAGTCACTGCTTGGCACAGTGCAGGGCTTCAAACACAAATAATAAGACTGGCATTGGGGACAGCAACAGCCAACTTGATGAGAGGAATATGGAGACACATGGCCATGGATGTACAGCAGAAATAAATCAAGAACCTGGAAATAGAAAGTTGTGGAGTCGTATAAGGCTGTAATCAAAACTCATCATGCATGAAAAGGCATATTAAGTCAGGCAGTAATGTTGCTAAGCATTATGGGATAAAAGTGTAAAAATGGCTAAGCCTAACATGAGTGTTGGTGTAAGGGATTGCAGATGTGAGCAGAAGTGTTAACTTAATATCACAATCCCTGCTCATGTTGACAAGTTATCTGTTTAACTTGATTCAATTTCCTTGTCTGATATTCTTTTATACAATGTCTTTATTTTATGTTTTATTTATCCTTTTCTGATTGGGTTACTCCCAGGCTAGTGACTTCTCTTCAGGGGAGACCCGAGATGATATACTACAATAGGAAATTTGGCCAAGGCAATGGAGAACTTCCTGTACTCTTTTCAGAAGGTGCTGTTGGATCTTTTACATCCACCCGAGCTACCACCAACTCAGATGGGACCTCTGTTTAACATCTCGGTCAAAGAACTGCAAACTCAGGAGTGCAGCACCCCCTTACTGTACTGCAGTGTCAAAGATTTGAAAATGAATCCAATAACCTAAAGTGTGATCAGAACCCTTCTAAAACTTCCAGCACAAAAGGCAAGTGTTTTACCTGCTGAGCCACTGACTCTGCAATAGTAGATAGATATTAGTACTAGAAAATATTTTTGTGTTAAGTTTTAGATTCTTAATTATTAGTTTAGTTAGATCATTTCACCTCATCTTTCTGTTTAGCTCTATAATGATTGTCTTTTTAAATTGTATAGCAATAGTTAATGCGGTTATTCCCTGTAAATTGTATAATGATATTTGATGTGTGTTTTGCTTATATTTTGTAATTCTGTATTCTTCTTAAAAGTATTTCACAAAATGCAGAAGTAGACACTTCTGTATATATATATATATATATATATATATATATATATATATATATATATATATATAAAATCTGTACATAATGTGTAACTGTATGTATACTTGCATGTGCAGGGGTGTGTGCATTTAATATATGTGCTTTTTTTAAAGTCAAATGCATGGCTTTCCTGCATAAACCAAGATATATGAGTGCAGTTCTTTTTTTTCTCAAAGATCAGAGCCAAATGTTTTCCTTTTAAGGCACCTCAGGCAATTCTCATTTCAGATCATCTTAAGCTGACTCTGTGGTTTGAGGCCTTCTGAGAAAATGGACAGAAAGCCAAAGTGTGACCCCCCCACCCCAAGGATTCTCTAACAGTCTGAATGGGAGTGTTCACTAACAAAATAACAGAATGGGGGGGGGTCAAGAAATGGAATCTCTTCTGAAGAGAGTGGATGCTTAACTGCTTCCGCCAGGATTCAAATCTCAAAAGGAAACTGCAGTCTTAGGAGATTAATTATCCAGCATGATAGAGTCCTGGTCATTCTTTAGAAAGAGAAACAAGTCTGCTCATCTTTTTATCAGAAAAATGAACTAAGATTCCTCATTCCTTAAACAGATTTTTTAAGAGACACATAATTTGGTAAAAGAACAGACTAACTTGTTCATTCTTGTTTACATGAACTGTAAGAGACAAGACCTACTGCTGCTGTTTACATTTCTCTTCCTCAAAATGAAACTGTATTAGAAGTTTTGTTTTTATCACTAGAACTCGCGTTTGATTCTCATTAATCCTTCACACTGGACATGCATTTTAGTAATATGCTAGTTTATTTCATTACTGTGTTTAAAGTGTGGTTTGTAGTTAACCTGTTTAAATTTGATACCCCAACCCCTTTCGTCAGTTGTATAAATTAATATTGTGTTGTGTGTGTGTGTGTGTGTGTGTGTGAGTGTGTGTGTGTGTGTGTGTGTGTGTGTGTGTGTGTGTGTGTGTGTGTGTGTGTGTGTGTGTGTGTGTGTGTGTCCAGCATATAATATAATTAATTTTGCGACCTTAGTTTAAGTATCTGCTAACCCCTAATAAAGAGTAGGTGATGAGTGACATTTTGCACAAACAGCTTGTTGTATTGGGGTTCTGATGAATGGAACAGCTAGTGGGAGAAGTGTTTGCATGCACTGTGAACATTGTCATTTCAGAATCACAACCATTTGAAATTGCAGAAATGGCTGATATGCTGAGAGGAGAATGAGAGTCCTTTTCTTTTGAGGTCACTGCATCAGAGATTACTATTATCTGTGATTTACCTTGGCTTCTGAGTTGTTCACGTGGTCACAGCACAGGAAGAGTAGGTTGTGCTGAGGCCTATCCCTCTCATATCTTACATTTTTAATGCATTCCAGTTGCCAAGCAAGTGCACTTGCAGAAATTCTTGCTTCAATCTTGTGTGTTTGATTTCTTACAAATAAAATATCCCAAGTTTGATCTGGTTCAATAAACCATCCCTTGTTTCAATAAACCAGACTTTGAAGTTTCAGTATAATCACAACTTCAGTATAAATTATACAAGATAATAGAGAAAGGGGTTGCCCATCTAGTTTTTTTACATTATTTTTCATTCATATATTTTTTTTCTGTTTTCCTGCTACGTCCAGTTCCATGTGATGGAGAAGTTTGAGCCTGTCCTAGTGCTCAGTGAGTACAAGACAGGAGGCTAATGCTGGAGAGATCTCTGGATGCATGCACACCTGTGTTCAGTATAGTATACTGGCAAAATATACTGCAGTAAGGTGTCTGTTTATATTAGAAGACCATACCACAAGCCTAGGAGTTTATCCATCTGTCAAGAAACAGAGGTCTTATATTGGCTCCTTTGTATGTCTGTGTTAGTTACAACAGTAAAAAAAATATTTTGAATTAATCAGTCAGTCCTTCACACACATTAAAATATGTCAATTTCTAGTTGTGCTAGATCAGAATAGTTTGAGCTACCATATTCTGTAGCTTGCCAAGGTTATTTTCAATATGGGGTGAAGCCTGTATCTTTGTTACCTCTTTAGATGTGCCAGCAATGAAGAGTGATGCCTGTGTCTTTGTTTACTGGGCAGGGCTCCTTTATTCTCCATTTTGTTATGCTCTCTCAGGCATCCTTTTATCTTTTACCCATTAACTCCCCCACTGAGCCTCCATATATTGCCTTAAGAGGTAGAAGGGGTACATATTCCCCTAAGAGGCAGAGGGAGTATGGATCCGAGCAGCCGTGCCAGATACCATCAGAGACTTCATAGTAGCAAACATCTGTAGACATTTTTTAATATACTCTACTATTTGTCCTTGTAAGTAAGTCAGCATGCAGTGTATTCACACATGTGCCATGACACATGTTCCACACCAAGGCACACATGCTGTGTTGTCTACCTGTAGTTTTACTTTATGGCACCACCTGAGACTTAACCCTCTAGTCTGCAAACGAGGAGAGCAGGCAGCAGCCTATTTATATCCTCTTCATTCACATGCTACTCAAGCCTAGGTTGTAATAGGATCATACCTAGTTATGCAGTCCAGGAAACCTGTGTCCTATTGCTTATCTATCATTTAAGCATTAAATATTGTATTGAATGACTTTCCTGCTATTACGTTTTCAGTTATTCCTTTTTTTTATTTCTTTAACTTGTCAACTAAGATAGTGGGCCTGGCCTAAATACCCTTTTCAGCCATGACTCAAGCCATAACCATGCTTTTCGGCCCCAAAACTTGGACCAAACTACAAAAGGAGGGGGAGTATCAATATTCATCAAAGATACTCACACCTCCAGGTTGGTGGTACAGCACGAAGCATCAGAGACTATCCATTTGCAACTAACAGTGGGTAAAACTGTCTTCCAGTTTATAGCCTGCTACAGACCACCCTCCCAAACCCAGGAACCCCACTCGGCCTTCCTGAGAACACTGGAAAATATGAAGGTCTCTCCAAACACCATTATATTGGGCGACTTCAACTACCCAAACATAGACTGGGAGCATTACTCTAGCTCCAGCACCCTAGCCCAAAGGTTCCTAGAATTCATAAACTCAAATGCTATGGAACAACTTGTTACCACTCCCAAAAGAGGGGAAAACATACTGGACCTGATCATCACCAACATGGGGACTCTATGCTCCAGACCAGAAGTGTATCCCTCACTGGTAAGATCAGACCATAAACTAATCCAACTGGATATTCACATCCCGACCCCACCCCCTGCCTAGAAAACCACAGTGAAAAACTTCTCTAAAGCAAATTCCACACTGCTCAAAACTGAGGTGGAATCCTTCAAAGCCCCCGGGCCTGTGGAAAATACGGCCCAGACCGCAGAATCCTTTATAAATGCATTCTATGAACACCTTCAGGAATGCATGGATCATGCAATCCCAAATAAAACCAAGACCCAATCCTCCAAAGGCAGACGTCCTGTCTGGTGGAACCCAGCCATAAACAAACTATACAATAGAAGGAGGAAGCTACTACATGATAGAGCAAAATCCCAAAAAGGGAAGGCATCTCTGATCAGTATTAGCAAAAAACTACGGGCACTCATAAAATCGTCTAAGGCCAGCTTCGAGAGAAAAATTGCACAGGACACTAAGGATAATCACAAGGCTTTCTTTAGTTATGTTAGGAACCTGGGTGGGAATTCCCAGATATGCTCAGAATTAGTTCAAAATGGCAAAAAATACACCGAACCCACAGACATTGCCAACATCCTAGCTGACAGGTTCAGCGCAAACTTCTCCCCACCCTCCCCACCAAAAGGGCAAATATCTGTCCCAGCAGAGTGCTGCCCCCCTGGCATCTCAGATGCTCAGATAAGAGCCGCCCTCTCCAAAGCAAAAAACACAGCATCAATGGGACCAGACAGTGTCCCGGGCTGCATCCTACATGAGCTCCAAGAAGAGCTAAACTCAAACATAAAACTCCTGTTCAATTTCAGCCTTACTACAGGATATGTACCCAAAGAGTGGCGTACAGCAACAGTGGTCCCTCTCCACAAAGGTGGTGCCTCAACGGACCCTGGAAACTATCGCCCCATAAGCCTCACTAGCTTGGTCTGCAACGCTATGGAAAGGATCATCATGGACCTCATAAATAAAGATATTGGGGACCTACAGACACTGGATCCTACCCAGTTCGGCTTTGTTAAGGGCAGATCCTGCCTCTTAAACCTGGTCAACTTCTTTGAAACCGTCACCAAGGCCATTGGGAAGGTGGTCCACACAGTCTACCTGGACCTAAAGCCTTCGATAATACCCCACTCTGGCATTATAGATAAGCTCACCAGCTTAAATATAAACCCCTATGTCACTAGATGGGTTGCAAACTGGCTCAAGGACAGAACCTAGAAACAAAGGCTGTATCAAAAGAAATCTCCAAATAATACACACCGTCGAGAAGAAAAACCTTTATAAGACACACAAAGCTTTCAGGTTACACACCCTTTCTCAATGCTTAATACAGGTTTAAATCACAAGCAATGATTTAAATAAGAGCCCAACACAATCACATGACCTGCAGCCCAAAAGTCATATGATCAAAAATTAAAGAACACATCATTAAAAACATTAAAAAACATTAAAAAACACACTGAAAAGTTTTTACAACATATATAAAACAATTATTTAGAAAAAATACATATATATATCTATAGATATATAAAAAGGATATATATATATATATATATATATATATATATATATATATAGAATCTAAGCAGATAATGCAAAATTCACTATGTACTGCAACCAGTATAGCCTACTTATATACATACATATATCATATAAAATAACATATTCATGTTTACTTCATTTCAACTTGGTGTGTTGTATCCTAATCAATATTGGCTTTATGGAGACAGCGGAGTTTAAACCAGGAAGGATATCAGCTGACAACCTAATGATCCATTCATATTCTCTAATTTCTAAATAGTTTCCCACGTCACCACCCCTATTAGATGCAAATATTCTATCTATTACCCTGAATTTAAATGTATGATGTACTCCATGTGCGTGAATATGTTTATATAGAGCATTGCTCTCACATGCCCTTCTTATCTCTGATTTATGTTCTATTATACACTCTTTAAGCTTTCTACTTGTTTTTCCTACATAAAATGAGGGACATGCTATACATGTTGCAAGATAAACTACGTTATTAGTTATACAACTAAATATAAACTTTTCATTTGTTATAGGATGTATAAACACATTACTCATATAAACATCATTGATATCAAAATATATATCAGTACAACAACTACAATTCTTACAACTAATGGTACCTCTTTTTCCAGATTTATTAAGGCCTCATGTATCTTCCCAAAAGTCTTTGAAGCATAACATACTTTTTAGTGTTTTCATATTTTTATATGTAAAGCGTGGTCTATCACCTAAAACTATTCTAACCTCTTCAGATGCCATTAATAACATCCAATATTTGTTTATAACTTTTTTAACCAAATATGACATTGTGTTATATGATGTAACATATCTTACAATCCCTTCATCTTGCTGAACATAATTGTTATTACCTACATATTCATCTGAATAAAAAATAGGTTTAAATAACGAATGTCTATTTCTTACTACTTTATTTTTGACATCCATCAAAAGATCAGATGCATAACCACTACCCAAAAACTCTTCATACGTATCACTTAGTTGGTTTGAAAACCATACCTCATCCGTATTTAACCTACTTATCCTTGCAAACTGTGCCATAACCACACTGCATGCTGGAGCCATATAAATACCTTCCAGCATTAACCTCTTTCTTATGCACACTAGTATTCAGTACACCATCCTGATATTTTACATTAACATCCAGAAAATTAATTGAACTATTAGAATATTCCATCTTGAATTTTAAAAAGGTGGTAGTAGTATTTAGATACAGTAAATAATCAGATAATTCAGATACAGATCCATTCCATATTAAGAAGCAGTCATCTACAAATCTCTGATAAAAACATAATTTTGAATTTAAGAATGTATTACCATCAAATATATATGTCCTTTCCCACTGATAAAGGACTAAATTTGCATAGGTATTTGCTACCGGTGTGCCCATAGCAACACCGGTACACTGCAAATAATATTGTTTATCAAACAAAAAAAATTATAAGATAATACTAAATCCAGTAATAGACAAATGTTTTCAATATGTCTACTTGTAAAGGTTGAATGGTGAACCAAATGTTCACGTATAGAATTAATCCCATAATCATTGGGAATAACTGTAAACAATGATGAAATGTCCAGCGTTACAAATAATAAACCATTGTATATACTCCTAGGTCTATCTGGATCAGTATACCAACATTTTAATTTCATAATAAAATCTATAGTATCTTTTATGACCGTTTCACATTTAACCAAAATTGGTTGTAGTTGTTTTTGTAAATATATGGATATGGGTTCCGTTAACCAACCATTACCTGAAACAATAGGCCTCATTGGTGGTTCATTTAAAGATTTATGGATCTTTGGTATCCCATACAGTTGAGGAATTTTAGGGCAGGGAACAGTAAAAAAATGAAATAAATCTAAGTTTATGTCACCAGAAAGTTGCAGCTCATATACACACATATTAATAGTACTAATGTACTTCTTTATCTCTACATAAGTTATTACCTTAAACGCTGTAGTGTCATTAAGCAACTTCAACACTGATTGCACATACTTTGTTTTATCCATTATCACAGTAACACCCCCTTTATCCGCCTGCTTAATTATTATATCTGTATTTAATTTCAGCTCCCTCAAGGCTATATATTCAGAATAGGACAAATTATAATTCTTCACAACTTTTTTAGAAT
The DNA here is from genome assembly GCF_019279795.1 of Protopterus annectens. Taxonomy (NCBI): domain Eukaryota; kingdom Metazoa; phylum Chordata; order Ceratodontiformes; family Protopteridae; genus Protopterus; species Protopterus annectens. Next base: position 1,941,733,809 of record NC_056741.1, read on the forward strand.
ACAACAACTCTTGTTCACATAAGTCATGAAATGCTGTAAGAACAGGTACATTAACTGGTATAAAACACTTTTTACAGCTATTAAATGAACAGATGTTATTTTTAAACATTAATTTCAAGCTTACATTTCTGACGAATTGCTTAAGGTCCGTTATAGCAGTGACAACATTATCACAAGCTGATGGAATAAAACCCATTCCCTTTTGTAAAAGGGTATGATGTGCTGTTTCTAGTTTAAAACTAGACAGGTTTAAAATACTTGCCACTATCTTCGGACTATTTTCATCTGTTTTTGCAGACTACTGTTCTTCCATTTATTCGAATATGGCGTTCCCCTCACTACAGTTCTCCCTCGTGAGGTCTTTCAGCTTGATCAAGTTGGAACGGTTTATGAAGAAAATTTAATTTAGACTGGTGCAATTTTCTTGTTTCTTCATTTCTATTTTCAAGTTCCTTGGAAGTTTCTGTCCCACTGCATCCACATCATCCATCTGCGTTGTATTTTGAACTGAAATGGGCGGAGTTGCTCTAATCTCATTTGTCGGTTCAGCCGATACCATTTCACGCACAGGAGGCTGTGAATTCACGGACAATAACTCTGGGAAGTCATCCAGGCTGTCCAGGAGGACTTTCTGTGCAACAGATTTCTTATTGTCTTTAATATTATTATCCTTAATATTTTCTCTAGTTGATATAAAATCATTTTTTGGCCAGGAAAAGATATTGCCCCTTTGAAAATCCCCCATGTCTCTTACCAACTTACGTTTCTTGATGACTTCCAGACGGTCATCAAGTACATGCAGTCTATCCAGCATTTGCTGATATGCTGGTAACATAGTTTGGAAACACGACATTTGCATTAAATTATCTTCCATGCTGACAATTTCTTCTTTCAGCTCCCTTTCTATAGCAGAAAAAAAGTTGTTCATAAGTAACATATAGTCTAAACTTAATTTAAGATTCAATTGCTGCCAGCGTTCTAAAAGTTCTGAATACATGTTGCCATATGAGGGCATTTTCAGTACTCTGAGCCCTCAAGGTACTATGCCCTTATCCAGATAAGCACTAAAACTAAAATGCTGCCATTGTAAACGTATGTATTTCAAGGACAGAACCCACATGGTTAGAATTGCTGGAGCCATGTCAGACTCCAAACCAGTTACAAGTGGTGTCCCACAAGGCTCAGTCCTGGGACCTCTCTTGTTCCGTATATATTTCTCGGAGGTACAGACCAACACGGAAGGACTGTGGCTGACCAAGTTCGCAGATGACTGCAAACTGGGCACCATAATCGACTCTCCAGCCGACACAAGCATCCTCCAAAAGGGCCTCATAGAAACAAACAACTGGTGCCAGAGCCATGGCCTCAAGCTAAAAAGTGTATAGTCATCCCTTTGGCAAAAACAAAGTGCCCACAAATTACCACATATGTGGTAATCCATTAAGTACAGAAGAAGTAATTAGGGACCTGGGGACTCAAGTTGATAGCAATCTCTCATTAGACAACCACATGGCCAAAGTGGTTAGAAAAACATTTTATATAGCCCACCTAATCATGAAGGGATTCACACCTAGATCAGGGGAGGTCATCATGCCTCTTTACTCATCCCTCATCAGGCCCATAATCGAGTACAATGCCCCTTTTGGGATGTACCTTACCAAACACCTGCAGCAACTGGAAAGACCCCAAAAGTACCTCACCAAGAGGATCAAAGGGCTCAAACTGATGCCATATGCTGCCCGGTTAAAGAAACTCCAGCTCTACTCAGTGGCATACCGCCTGCTCAGAGGCGATCTGTGCCTGACGTATAAAGCCATGTCCAACCCGGAATTAAGGGACATGCTGCACCTCAAAAAATCCAAATCCCATCGAGCTATGCGTTCGAGAGACTTGAACCTCAGCTCTGAAATAAATAGGACATGCTGGAGGGACAGATTCATAACCCAGAGGCTCCCTTCACTCTGGAATAAAATCCCAGTCCAGGTTATGCAGAGTCCCTCATTGACTCTCTTCAAGAGGAATCTTGATGAGTGGATGGGAGATCGTAGGTTTACCCTGGGTATCACTTCTGTGTCACTGTTAGACAGAGGCACAGTATACTAACCTTGAAAAAGGGCATAGCAAAATTAATTTAAAATGGGTGGTGAAAGCCAAACATACTCTGGCTAGGCTTATAAATGCCCTAGGGCAGATAGCATAGTATGAACCTATGAACCTATGAACCTATGAACTTATGAAAAAGTTTCACGTTTTCTGACTGTAAACAATAACCCAAACAGCGTTTGAATTAAAACAATAAAAAGTAAAAAAACGCTGAACCAAATGTTCAAACGAACCTTTTTGTTCCTCTTAGTAGCAGAACTTCATCAGAAACATGGCAGCCGTTTTGTTACAATGTTTAAGTAGTCTCAAAAGAGCCAAAACTTCAAGTATTTAAAGGTACACTCTCAAAAAATCTTGCAAACTTATAAAAGCATTATCTATACCAAAAATATCACAATAAAAGCCCTAACATTAAAAATACTATCAAAATGTTAGAATATTGTTACAAATATTAAAAAATAAAGCAAATGTAATCAGATGAAACCCAATCAGATGAAGTAATTATGTTTTGTCAGCTCTGATTTTTAACATAGGCTTAATGGAAATAACATCCACTAATGCCTGGTGGGTTACAGGCTTTAAGCAACAGTTGCCAGCACACTTCCCTTTGCTCAAGAATTACTTTCCAGTCTTCCCATCTATTACTAGGTGTAACTTTTTCAAGAATATTAAATGCAAACTTTTTAAAAATCACGACATATAACTGAATGTTTATATAAGGCATTAGCTACAAGCCCTTTACTAATCGTATAGTTGTGTTGGTAAATTCTACTCCACAAAGTTCCTACTGTCTTGTTAATGTAAAATGCCAGGCAAGAGGAACAAAAAGCAATATATACTACCCCCTTAGTAGTACAATTATAATGTCCCTTCACTGAAAGCAATCAGGAGTAGCCAGACACTGAAAAATATGTCCTCGATAAAACATATCTACATTGCTTACAAGTCTCAGAACATTTCATGCCCTAGTTCTTATTCAATACATTTTGTATGTTGTGGGGTTTTCTTTCTAAAATAGCCTTTAAATTATTACTGTTCTTGTACAGAAATTTTGGCTTTTTCCCCAACTGGTTAAGCAGCCCAAAAGCACTGTCTTCCAGTGACATCAAATAACTTTTTTTTTTAGGAGAATAAATTTCAGCATTATACTGAATAAAAAAAACTGAGTTGAATTAGTACTCTTAGTATTCCTGTTAACAGTCAAATTTATTTATTTATTTATTTATTTATTTTACATTTGTTGACCAGGAGTGTCCGGCTGAGCTATTGCCCTTTTTCAGCGGAGGCCTGGGGAGAAAAGCTCCAAAGATATACAATGCAATAAAAATAGCAATGCAGATACATTTCAATACAAATAGCAATAGAGAATTTTGGTAGTTAAAATAGGTAAGCTACATATAAGTATATTGTTGACAGAGAAAACAATACTATAAACAAAAAGGAGAATGTTAAAAAAGTAGAATAAGTTGTATGTTTTGCTTTAAAACGAGAGTTGAGTAAATATAAGGTTTTGTATGCAGAGTAGCAAAAACTTAAAAGGTTACATAAGAATGTCAGGGAGCAGAGTCCTTGGGACAACTCATTAAGGGACCATATTTTTTATGTCTAACTTCAGCAATCGATTTTTGAGATCCCCAACAATGACAGGGGCTACCCACAATCAAGGAATAAAGTGCTGAGTTTCTCAATCACTTGTTTAAACACAAAATCATATGAAATTAACCTACTGAGTCTAATAAGCTGCCCTTTGACAATATTTATTTTTTGCCACCAAAGGTGCTGACTGGTAAAATGTAAAAAAAGATTTTGAAAAGGTCTCTTTTCTAAATAACCTAGACTCATACCTCCCTTCCGATAAATTTTTGTATATCTAGGTAGTTTATTGAGTTACCACTGGTCTGATAGGAAAAGTACAAGAAACCAGTAGAGTAATTCAAAACATCAATAAATTCTTGTAGCTCAGTGAGGTTCCCTTTCCATAGAATAAATATATCATCCAGGTACCTCATATAACTTTTGACCTTGGAAAAGGGGGGAGGTGAAACAAATATTTTCATAGTTTTCCAATGCCATAAAACCATAGTCGCAAAAACAGGGGCTGAGGCTGCGTCCATCGCAACACCCCTATGTTGCTTAGGTTCCCTATTAGAAGACCGAAGATGCGTTCTTTCAAATGCGTCTTGGTCGAACTCAAAAGCCTGAAATGGCAAAATATCAAAGCAACTTTTAAGCAAATTCTTTAACTGGGAAAGAATTTGCTTGGCCACTTCATTACTTTGCCATTTTGGCACTGTAGTGCGGTCTTGGAGTTGGTATATTTAAGTAGGGGGGCAGTGGGGGGGTGAAGCCCCCCATTTAATGTAATGTTTAACGTGTTTTATTTATTTATTTTTTTTTTTTTGGAACAGCAATTTTTTTCCCTAGGAAAAAAAATCGCTGTTCTGACAGTTCGAAATTATAAGCTTTCACTTGCATAGGGTCAATTAATCACCGTTTGCTTTTTTAAGCATTTGGTGATCTAATATAGACCCTGTTGCTTATAGTATTCCCCAACAAAAAATACGACGTTGTTTTAAGCACCAGTTCCATACATTGAAAAATTAAGCTAATCTCAGCCTGGTCAAGGTTGGTACCCTTAACCATGACACCCAGGAACTATTCCAAACCTTCATCATGTGGGATGATAAAGAACAAGGCTTTAATATCAATTGTCACAAACAAGGCATCAGACAAAAATTTGAAATCTGCAATAGACTGAAGAAAGTGCCAGGAGTCTTTTAAAAAGATTTTAAATTAAAATCAATCATTTTAGCCAATGATTCAGTCTTTGACCCTAATGAAGCTATGATGGGTCTGAGTGGGGAGGTCAACCACTGACTTATGAATCCTAGGGATTCCGAATATCCCCAGAACCCAAGGATGCCTGACCTCAAGGAATATCAAATGTACTATATAAATCCTCCAATGCATTGTCTATACATTGATAGGCTATGTTAATCTAATTTCATGAGATTTCTACAAAGAAATCACTGCTGTTTAAAAACTCAAGCATCTTAAACAAATACAGGTGGTGGTCCATAATGACAACACCCCACCCTTATCTGGCTTCATCACATGTAAACTTTTATCATTAGATAACTTGAACTGAGTTGTGATTATACTGAAACTTCAAAGTCTGGTTTATTGAAACAAGGGATGATTTACTGAACCAGATCAAGCTTCAAGTATTTTATTTGTAAGAAATGAAACACACAAGATTGAACCAGGAATGTCTGCAAGTGCACTTGCTTGGCAACTGGAAACCATTAAAAAATGTAAGATATTATGAGAGGGACAGATCTCAACACACCCTACTCTTCCTGTGCTTTCACCACTTTGAGGCTATTTAAAGCTTGTAACATAATGGCTGCCATGTTTCTGATGAAGTTCTGCTACTGAAAGGAATGAAAGCACTCAAACTCTATTAAACATTCGTTTAAACATCTGGTTCAGTGTTTTTTACTTTTTAAAGTTTTATGACTGGCATGATATTATAGTTTTCAAATAGTTTAGTATCTTTAATTAATATTTATTTTGTAAAGAGACAGAGTTTATAGTTTAGATTAAAAAAGTGTCTAGATGAAAACTACAGGTTTCATTTAAAATGTGCAAATTCTGTAACCATTTTAACTTGGTACAGTGAACATGTTAAACATTGTTTGTAATGCAATCTTCTGATAAACTAAGGAAAAAACATAATGATATAGTTTAAGAAATAATTATTTTATATATATTTATATTTATATATATATATATGTGTGTGTGTGTGTGTGTGTGTGTGTGTGTGTGCGTGTGTGTGTGAGAGAGAGAGTGTGTGTGTGTGTGTGTGTGTGTGTGTGTGTGTGTGTGTGTGTGTGTGTGTGTGTGTGTGTGTGTGTATGTGTGTGTGTGTGTGTGTCTGTCTGTCTATGTGTATCAATGAGAGTGGAACCTTACTTTGTTGAGCCTGTCGGTCAAAAGGTGACAGAGATGGTACAGCTGATCAAAGTGTAATGGCTTTGTCAGTGCAACATATGCCTTTTCCCTACTGTAGTGTGATTTTGGAGTTGATATATAACCTGCAAAAAGCATTGCTTTTTTTTTCAGTTTTTGTGGATCGATGTTTAGGTTTTCAATCATTGCTTGATCAGTAAGTGTGTGTTTCAATAGATGGTTAGACTTCTCTGTGGATGTACTTGAAATATCAAAGTACCAGAAGACTGAGCAACAAAACATCAACCCTAAAGATCAGAAATCATAACATCAAAAAAAAAAATCATTTTTTTCCAGTGGATAAGTCATGCTACATCCCCACACTCCGTGCTAATAACATATACCAACTCTGGGATCCTACTCCCATCTGCTCCATGACCTCCCTCAAACTAATGCCTGCAAAAGTGATCATGCAATCATTTGATCACTTCTGCTGGCATTACAAATGTTCGATACCACAAAAGTTTGATAAAATGTAATGTTTACATATTTATATCTAGTGAACTGTATTGTTACTAAGTTCAAGAATTCTGTTGCCATAACATATGTTTTAAGATTGCATACATTAAGCCCAAATGTCCATTGTTATTGGTCATAATGTTACATGGAACACAGAAAATTTTAAGAATATTCTTTTATTTTAAACTGACTGAGGCATTTTCTGTTATTGACAACAATATGTATCTCCAAAGGATAAAAGAAAGGGGAAGTACAAAAATTTTAATGATATTTATAGCTCCAAGCAGAGAAAAACATTTAGTGTATAATTTAATGCTTTTGTATACTAGTGGTAGGTATGCTTGATATGTGTCATTCACTTATCTTTCATATTATGATGTATAGTAAATGCCTAAAAAGTCAGTTGTTACTTTTTGTGGAAAAGTACTGTCCTATATGATTCCATGTATATATTTTACCTGTTAGTCTTTCTGACTTTGCATGATTGAGTGTAATATTCTAAACCCTTTCACAATCCAGTTCAATTATACCCGTATGTTAAAAACAACACAGCTATTACAGCTAATTCATCTTCATATTCTACAATATAGCTTTACTTGCTTTCTTCATTTAGGTCAAATATTTTTTTCCAAGTGCTGTAATAAGGGATTAATATCAGTAATCTTCAGAAATAACAATAGTGGATATCCTTGTCTCTCCCTGGTATTAAGTTGAAATTCAGGAGTATACTGTTGACTAACTTCCACCATAGCCAATGCAGAAGAATCTAAATTGTGAATAATACCATTAAATTAAAAATTAAACTCATGGTAATGCGAAATTCAGAAAATGCATTCTCTTAAGAAAATCAAATGTTTCATTTATGTCATTTTTAAAGCAGTTTGATCTATTACAGCTATTGATTTTCTTTAGAGTAATAACATTAATTAAATTTGTTTGATAGCATTTTCTGTATTTTCTATTTAGACAAGAGCCACAATATCCCTTGAGCAGTATGAAATATATTGCAACAATCCAGTAATTAATCACTTTTGCAATAGCATGATAGTCCAAATTTAACATAAAATGCAGTCTGTAATGGGAAAGCATACAGATTTATCTTCTTTTTTCAGTAGTGTAATTTTCACTTGTATCATTTATTACAGCATTTTCCAGCCTGGTACCATTGTATATTCTAATTCTTTTAATAAAAACAGGACTAATTCTTCCTTAAACATTTAATAGAATTCTGTAATAACTGCTTCTAAACCTGGATATATTTGAAAGTCATAACAGATTTATACACTTTATTAAATGTGAAAGAAATGTATCAAGTTGGAATGAACATTCAGAGCCTTTCTTAACCATTGATTTATAACTTTCATATCAATTAAGTAATGATAATTACATAATGAAGTAAAAACTGAGAACATACATTCTTAATTGTGTTTATCAGTATCATCTTCTCCAGTTTAATATACTTTTTATATTACTTTTGTTAACTTTGAAAAGCCAAAGGTTTAATTGTTTTATCATCTCTCATATAATAAAATCTTACTACAAAAATGTATCTGCAGTTATTTACTTGACCGTACAACTTCTCTTTTTATTTAAATTGTTTCCATAGTTTGATGCCTGTCATAATTCTCAGCAATTTAAAAAAGTTGTTTCAGCGCTTTATTTCCAGAATTTCCTCCATCAAAAAATGTTTTATATGTTTGAAAAGCTTTTGAATAGTCAAATAAATGCAAGCTTTAAATGAGTCTTATTTCTTCTAGGTGCTTTTTCCCCTTTGCATATCAACCATCAAGCCCCCCACCCCCGTAAGACTCAAGCTCATTCAATAACTAGTGGAGGGGAAGCATTCAGATCCACTAGAATGAGAGCTGTCCAGAGGGGTTGTCATTCAAGCAGACATCAATGAGTTTGTGCTCTGACTGGCATCCCAACAGTGACAGCATTTGAGTGAGCTCTTTATCCTTCCCCATGGTAGGAAGTTGGGCCACCTGCATCACCCTATGGACTCAGTGCTTTCCCCATGTGAATGTATGCCATACGAATTCACTACTGAGGGTTACTTCCAGGCAGTGGTTAATTCAGCCAATAGTCTGCCCATAGGATGCTCACTGTAGTGCTGCACCTTTTCCTGCAAGAAGATTAGGGCTAGATGCTCCACCACCCCAGGATGGGCAACCCTGTCCTCTAGTGCCAGCAGTATCCAGTGCCTGAGCTGCCAGTCAAACTCAATGTACCTGGGTCAGTATCCAGGACATTATCTGTTTAGGCCATGGCACAGCTAAATGTGTCTCATTTGACTGCATTGCAAACTGCAGAACTATTAGTAACCCAAAAGAACAATCACGTCTCTAAGTGCAGAGGCATATATCAAGTATTTTAACAACTACAGTGGAATCATTTTGCAGTAATTTTTAGTTTTCCATATCAATTGTTGAAAAAGTAATGAGGTGTAATGGTGATCTGAATATGGACTTGCAGCATATATGATATCTATATTATTCTTAAGAAGGTCTGGAGTAACTAAAAGAAATATCAATTCTAGTGAATATATTTTTTTCTGTAAGAAGTAAGTAAAAAGCTTTTTTATTCTTCTTCTTCACAATTTTTTTGTGTGTGTCAGTAATCTATCAGTGCTTCTTTTTTACTTAAATAAGTTTAGTAGTTGGCCACGCCTAAAACATGAGATGTAACCTTGTGGGATTGTGACTTATCAAGCATTAATAAAGGAATGCCATTCCAATCCACGCCTGATATCATAGATTTACAGCCCTAATATAGGTAAGCCATTAGCTAGATCAGACAGAAATTCTGCAAATCTTTTAAAATATGTGTAAATAGATCATTTTAATAACTAGTGTACCCCATATCCAATAATAGCATTAAATACAGCCTGGTATGCATTTAACTTGGAATGAAGAACACTGTTTAATGGTCACAATTACACCAGCTGAATTATTTGTTAATCTATTGGATTCCATGCTTCTTAATCAGTTTATAATTTCTTATGATATTCTCTACCTGTTCAGTTCATCTTCAGTGTGTGCTTTTTCTAGATAGATAATTTCTTGCCTGTGTTTTAGTCAGTTTATAACCTGCTCTTACTTCACAAAATCATGCATACTACTTACATTAATATACAGAATTTTACAGTGACGTCATTTATTAACACATTTTTACATACTAACATATTTATATGCTTGCAGTTATAACAGTAGGTCAGAAAAACATCAACAAAATACTTCACAGTGAACAAAATATGTAACATACTTACAGGTCACCCAACAAAAAGCATAAAATGAGGGCAAAAAGGAAGTTACATTCAATATCGGTACATCCTAAAATGGAAGGTTGTGTATTGACTTCATGAACAGAATTTAAGAATTAACAGAGAATTTGTCCATATTCCTTGCAGTTTTACATAGAATTCAAACTACGAGTGTAGAGTTTTCTTTTGCAAATTTTTCTTAGAGCTAAACTAAGAGATGGATCTACTTAAGGTAAAATATTAGTATATACGATTATGTTGAAATTTTCAATACCATATCTATAAGTTTGTTTCCGTTAAGATTACTTCTTGAGATGAAGGTTTAGCAAATTTGAGAATGGTAGGTTGTGAGCAATTACTTGTAGGTATTGTAAGGTATAATGTATGAAACCTGTCTGATACAATGGACTCCTTGACTGCCTCTATCTTTAAAAATGTCAAAGGAAATTTGTATTTATACATTATTTTCCAAGTGCTGATCCTCAGTGTTTGTTACCCCCACCATTTTTATATTTTTTTCATCTAGTATATGTCATTTTTTTAATAAATATTTTCTTGTTTCTGGAATAAAAACATTTGCTCACAAAGTAGGGTCTATTGAAGATCTAAAGACATTGTTTTAATCTCTATTTTTTAAATCAGTAGCATGAGGTAAATCTGTAATTTCTGTCCAGTTTACTTCAGCTGGTAAGACTTTGTACACAGAGAGCAGGTTGTTGCATTTTATTGCAAAGTGCTTGAATTTTAAATAAGAGAATATGTAGCAATATCCTTGACTGCATGTTACAAGAAATGGTAAGAGATCACTTTAGCAATGCACAACTCCGACCTATTAATTTGCTATTTCACTTTACTGCTACCTCCACTATTGTCAATAAGTGATTTTGCAGTTATGTTGTATCATGTAGGCACAAATGGAGTCATATATTCTCTGTACATGGTACAAATTACAGCTGGATAGGGCTTAGTGAAGACACAGTATTGTATCAGAATGTCTTGAACTGCTTAGCAATAACTTCAATGGACTCTCCGTGACATAAAGTGTAGTTTCTTTTACTTATATGCAAGAGATTTTCATTCCATCTCATTTGAATGTTTAGCACATGTGGAAATTTTTTTTTTTTTTTTTTTTTTATGTTTTCCATTGTGGACTGAGTAAATGAACTGGTCCATGGATTCTTTTCAGCCACAACCCGGATGGAATTGCACCATTTGTTAAAGAGATAACAATTAAATGATTATTGCAAAGATAATTTTAAAATAGTTGTAGAAGAGTTATTTTTTTTTTTAAATCTCAAAAGCTATTGCATGATTTTGACAGAGGTAATTTACATCTTATAATAATAAAGGTTATTCCTAGTAGAAAGATCTGCATAGCCACTGTATTGTCTTAACTTTCGTTTAAAATGTGTATGTTTGAAACGCAAAATTTCTTTGGTTTCATTCTCTATTACATTGCTCACAGTAGTAAGTCCAATTATTATCACAGACAATTGCTTCTATAATGCCTCAAATGTTTGATTATCAGGATGCTAATGGAAACAGGTGAGTCTATTGAAACAGAGCTTGATCCCTGCATCTGCATACAGCATTATATTTTTCTTCCACCACTCACTGTTTGCTGTTACTCCTCATCTTATGCTGCCATTCCTCCAGTGCTGGACAATGTGTTATGCTGCCATCTTGGATCACTCCATCCACCAAAAGTTAGTCATCTAAGGGATGTTTCTCCTGAAACCCTTCTTCTGTATTGCTAGCACAGTGATGGCCACTTAAATGATAGGATATTGTCAGTGTTGGTTCTTAGATTGCAAGGGCAGGTCCTTATGTTTAGATTGAACTTTAGGAGAGGACAGTACTTGTTATCAGTTAGACTGAAGATTAAAGGAAATTTGTGGAATTGTGTGTGACAATGTCCAGTGCCTTAGCAATGATATAATAATCAGCTTTTACTGACAGTTCTCCATCAAGTGCTGCTGTTATATCTTCAAATAGTGCTGCAATAATTAAAAGGTAGATTATACCCTTAGCAAGCCCATACTGTCCTGTATGTAACAGAAATAATTCCCCTTACTCCCTTGGTCAGAGGATCCCACATTGTGAACCGATACCTCTACAGCCCTACAGTTTGTCTCCATATATATCAGTGATCTGTGCACATGTTAACATTTGGTTTAATACATTCATAGGTGCTTAACAGATGCTTTTAATTCCATATAGGAAGTTACTAGGTATTGTGTCTTGTCCTGTGGAACTTAAATGTTTTGTTTTATTTATGGCAGCAGTTATTGTATCTTTATCTATACAAGGGATGTCTTTTCTTGTCTTTGTGGCACTTCAGCATATGTATTTGTTTACCACGAGAGCTGTATAAAATTAATAAAAGTAATCTATTTTGCCTTAAGAATGATTCAAATAAAAATGTGTATGCTAAGACAATAGTTCTAAGAAATGTCATAATGCTGAGGGAAAAATTAATGCTGTCTTCCAAGGAAAAGACAAATGTGGCAGAGAAAAATGCCAAGATGCAGTTCTCCTCATTCATTAGTTCTGCTTCCCAAGTCAGAAAATAAGCATTCACCTTGAAGCAAGATGTATTTTTTGTTCCGAAATTAGGTAGAAAAGGGTGAAACTGATACTGGATATGAAAGCCACAGAAATGCATTTTTCCATTCCATACTTGTTTAGGTAACTTGCTACAGAGCCTGCTACTACCATATGAATACATTTCATTCACACAATGGTAACTTTGAAGGATTAAATTTTAGTGGAAATAGTCACAGTACATGGGAGCTACTAAATGATAAGTGACTAAACATGACAGATGTTCTAGACATTTGTCTTTGGTGGGTATGTTACATACTCACTGATAAAAGTGGGCTTTTTGGACGCGATAGGTCAGTCTACAAAGAAGAAACAAAAATAAATTTGTAGTGAGAAGAGCTTGAGAGCAGCCTGATATCCTTTCTATGTCATCTCTAAAGGTGATGTAGCTAAATTATAGTTTTTGTTTCACTAAATATGGCTCCCAAGTATACATCAAAGTCCAAATGGTTTAGGATATTTGCATAGAGGTTTCTGCATAGGTATTTGAATACACCAAGCAAACTTAATTTTTCCTCAGGTATATAACAAAGGATGGCAATGTGATGGGACAGAGAAAGGTAACTTGGAACCTGTTTTTAGAAAATGGAATGAATTGGCAGATTTTAAAAATTCCCTACAGGGTACTTTGTCGGAAATGTTGAAGTAAGTAAAGAAATATTTTTTGAACTGGGATATTAGCTCTGACTTACACTGACATTGTAGGGCCTTACCATTTTTATGTTATTGGCTGCAAAAAACACAATTACTAGAAAATAGAAATCAAAATCTAAGCCAAATGTAATAAAAGTACCGAATGTAAAAAAGGAGATAAAAGAGATGGTGATGTGATCTTTAGAAAAGGGAAGGCGCAAACTACACAGGAATAAATGGAATTTGTGGGAACAAAATTTGTGAAATAATCTTCAGGAAGGAGAAGTGAAGGTTAAGTGAAAGGATTAATTAAGCAATTTAATGTTTGAGTAAATGATTGTTAAAAAGAAAACATATGAACAATGTATGAAAATGAAAATTATTTACTATGATTTATTTATTTTTCTATTATTGTATGTGTACCTATGTAATTGTCTATAATATGAGAATTTATTAAAAGTGTTAAAAAGATTTTGTTTTCTTGGTACCAGAGTGTTGTGTAAGTGAAGGACTAGGTGCTAAGCCAGGAATAAGCATATATTTGAATATCATCAAAGGAGAAGCAATAAGTGATTATAATAAAATGATTCAGAAGTGGAGAGCCACAGGTACCTGTTTCGGATGTTGTTCTCTTCATTTGCTTTTCTATAAGCATTGGGCATGTATTCAGGAGGCAGCTGCATCATGTCACTGAAAAACTATAGTTCTGATACAGAATAGCAGTAAGGAAATGTTGACATACAAGAAGATCTTCAGAGAATATCCTATTATTGGGCATGGCCAAGATGTTAAACTGCTAACAGAACAAAGTCTTAAGCTCTGCTTTATTTTCTTTTTTTTTTTTTTCTGACAGGATTTTATTACACAAACTTAACAAAAACGTATTTTCTTATACATTTTGAGTCTTTTAAGCAAACGTGGACAACTATTTGGAAGAAAAATCAAGTTTTATGTTTTTTTTATTTGATTTTTTTTTTATCAGAAGTTTTATTTACTGTTGTTACAGAATGAGCCACTCAAAAGTGAACTCTCAAGACAACTCAGTGAAAAAGGAACTACAGTCTATAATGGGCAGTATCCCAGAGCATTCTGTTAAATCTGATAAACTTGAGATTAAAATGGACATTTAAAAAAGATTCCAAGAAACACACAGAAATGTTAAAAGAGACCATAAAACAACAATCTGTTCAGATCTCAGCAATAGAAGACACATTAAATAACACATTAAATGACCTGGATACCAGCATGGCAGAGAGTGAGAATCCCACAGAATTCCTGTTAAAACAAAATACTTTGCTTATGGAAAAACTAGGGGACCTAGACCATAGATCAAAAAGAAATAATATCCGGATATATGGAATACCAGAAAAGAGAATAACCTGTTGGTTTGAAAAACAGAAGACAATATGCAGTGCTAAAACGAGTAGTATTTTACGTCTCAGAAAATAGGTCATCTGGAAAATGTGTGTGTAGGAGAGACTAAGCATTATAAATGAGGAAAAGGAGATGGAAGTTGTAAAATAAGGGTAACCACCTGAGGTTTTTTTTTCTTAAATTAAGTTTTAAGTGAATTTGAAGAGCACTCAGATGTAAGTAAATAGCGTTAAGTATGAAGGGCCTCTGGAATTTGACTTGCAAGAAATAGAGGAAATTGCCTTGCAGAAAATGGTGGGAGAAGGGTCTGGTCATTTTCTGGCATGTACAGTATGAGACAATACAATCTGTGATATGCAGGATTTCCAGCAATAAGCAAGCTCTGAGTGCTGAAGTACATGGAAGGGGATAAACCACAGACAGAAAAACAGGCAGTAGAAAGAAAAGTAGTAACAGCTATCATCAGCAGGGACCCTGGTTTTTCCATTTTCCTGTAAAAATACTGGTAAATCCCATATTTGGAGTGTCTAACAACTGAAAAAATGCAGAATTTTTACAGGATTTGGTAATTTAGGACAAATGCTAATTCGTCAGAAGATGCATTTCTCCTTTATATACTATTTATAATATTGTCAGCTTGCAATCTTGAATGGTCTGTGCCTAGAATCGGATTTAATTTTCAGAATATATTGATGCAGGAGAAAATTATAATAAAATCACCATAATGATTGAAAAATTGCATTTAAAAATCACAAGTATAATTCATAGATTTCATCTCCTGAAAACTTTATTTAATTTATTTGTTTATTTATTTATTTACTGAAACTTGAAAATCAATGTCCCTTATCATCAATGAATTTAAGAAAGCAAACAAGACACATCTAGACATTGGGCCAGATTCATTAACGCCTACAATAAGTGTACACTGACTGTGCATGATCTGTATTCAAGAACATCCCTACCACATTTTTTGTGCTTTATAGTGTCTCAGAAGGATTAAGTGTACATTTAGTCTACACTTTGTGGTAACCTTTATGAATCCCCCTCAGTATTTAAGGCAGTAGGAAAATTAAAATTAGGAGGGAGAAGATTTGATTTATGCCTGTGTTGTCTGTTCATTCAGAGTGGTGTACACTTAGTGTAGGTGTTAATGAATCCCAGGGATTGTTTTCAGGTTCCAGTCATGAACTAGTCATTTCTTTAATACAGAAAAATGGCTCCGGAAGAGTTCCTTAGGTCAGTTTGTTGCATCTTTATGCTAGAATATCCAAACTTAGACTCAGCAGAAGAAGTGTTTCTTCTGGCTGTAGCAATACCAGCCCTCTAACAAGCTTTGGTAACAGAGAGAGCAGTTTCTTTTTTGTTTTACTTGTATTCTGTTGGAAAACTGGACTGTCATTATTATTTTTGTATGAATTTGTTGTATACTTTAATGAATAGATTTTTGTACAATACTGGTGGTAGTGTGTCCTGTATGAAATACAGTGGGATAACCAGTTATTATGCAGGTATGTTAGGTCCTTTGCATTCCAGCTTACATAAGAGTGGCTTAGATCAATCAAGCATGGAAGTAGCCAGTCTTAACAGAAGCAAGCAAAGTTAAGTTTCCTTTCATTCAGAAACCCTTAGATGGCGCCAGTGCTCAATCATCAAATAGAGAAGGATCTGAGTGTATTGAAGCACCAGTTTTGTGTGTGTGTGTGTGTGTGTGTGTGTGTGTGTGTGTGTGTGTGTGTGTGTGTGTGTGTGTGTGTGTGTGTGTGTGTGTGTGTGTGTGTGTGTGTGTGTGTGTACATACACATCTCTGCTCGTGTGCGTATGTGTCCTGTTGTGCATATGTACATACACCTATGTTTCTGTTTGCTTTTATGTCAGCACTGAGAGTTCCAGAAACTTTGAACATTTGTTAAATTACCAGCAACTAGTTTGAATAACCAATACAGCGGTCATGGCATTTTTATAACTGATGAAGTCATCAGCAATGACATAAAACTATCAAGCTAGTTAACAAAGTCCTTAGTGAAGTTACATTTATTTATTTTTATTTATTTGACATTTGTTGACTGGGTTAGTCTGACTAGGCAATAATAGCCTTTTTTCAGCAGAGACCTGAGGAGAAAAGCTCCAACAGAAAAACAGAAACAAATGTAAATAACATAGTAAAAATATTCCAAAGAGAATATGGTATCTAAACTAAGCATTCATAGTACAGAGTACAAAAATATCAGAGAAAGCATAGAAAATAACATCATTCAGGATAATTTACTATATATACAACATAATAGAGTACATGAGTTTTGTACATAAATAACAAAGATACATATCATAAGAGGGCACATGCTACTGGAAGTTATGGGAGAAGCAGAAAGATTTAAAGGCATTAGTATATACAGGGGTAAAGACCCATGTGAAAGGCCTTTGACCAGACAACAGTTCAGGGAAGCTGAGAGGACAAACAAACGGCATAGTATAAGGAAGCACAGAAACTGTTAACAAAGTACAAAGAAGCAGTAGAGAGAAGTGGGAGAGATAGGCAGCAAAGTTGTAAGGAGGGAAGATATAATAGGTTGGCTCATAGAGGAAATAAATTGTAGAATGAAAATGATGTTGTGTAGGATTATTACATAGGCAGGACCAAGATTTATAGAAACTTTCCTTCAGGGTTGTTTTAAAGGACTTAGGTTTAGTGATTGACTTGACACTTAAAGGTAATTCTAGGCATTAGCTACAGAGTAACTGTAAAGGAGTTTACCAATATTTTTATTAGGTTTATAGACTTGCAGAACTATGGAGAGCACGGTTAGGAGTGTAAGGTTGGATAAGAGTAGAGGGGGGATGAGGAGGGTTCGTGTAGGATAGAGTGTGCTGTGAGATACTGTGGTCGTAAGAATTTGGTGATGAAATTCCAACCAGTGTATGCGTTTTACAGCAATGCAGTGGTGGGTACAATAAGGTTGGTTGGAGGCAAATCTTGCAATTTTATTATAGGTTAGTTCAAGTTTGGACAGAAGATTGGATTGGACATTAGTGAGTATAGGGCTGCATAGAGAAGTATGGGAAGAAGAAAAGTTTGTGCAAGGGACAGTCTTCAAGTTTTTGTGAGGAATTTTTTATGCCTGTATATCAGGTCCAGCTTTTGATGTGTCTTTTTAATGCATTGATGAGTGTGGAGATTGAACTTTAGTTGGTCGTCAATCAGAACACCTAGAAGTTTAGTGTGAGGTTCAGTGGAGGTAGTTGTGTTGTTGAGGGAGGAGACAGTAAAGGTGGCTTTGTGATGTTGGAGTGTTGTAGGGAAGAACAGGAAAAATTTGGTTTTCTTTGGATTAAGTAACAGTTGGTTGGAAGTAAGCCATCTTTTGACTGCATGAAGACGTGAGAGTATGGAGATGAGTGAGGTTGTTGGAGCAGGAGATGATTGTAGAGTCATCAGCATCTTGGACAACAGTAGACAGTGGGCAAGAAGAGCATTGATAAGGATGTTAAAAGGTATGGGCCTTGGGGTACCCTGTTTAAATGGGTAGGAAGGAAGAGAAGTTAGATTGCCATTTCACTGCCTGGATTCTACTGGAAATGTAGCTTGAGAACCAAGATAGTGCAGAGTTGGAGAGGTTTAGTGATGTTAGTTCGGATAAAAATAATCTATGGGATACAGTATCGAAGGCTTTAGAGAGATCAAGAAACAAGCAGGAAACTAACTTATTGTTGTCAGAAGAATTTGCAATACTATCCATGAAGGATGTCAGAGCAGTAGCATTCCTAAGTTTTGAATGGAAACCATGCTGTGTGGGTGTAAGAAGATTTTCTTGTATAAGGCTGTCAAGAAGCTGCTTGTGTATGCACTTTTCTAGAATTCTACACAGGGGAGATAAGATGGCAATTGGTCTGAAGTTAGGAGGGGGGGGGTCAGTTGAGTTGCCACCATTATGCAAGGGAATGATGTAGAATTTTTTCCATATGTTAGTGTGATGCCCCTTAATAATAAATAAATGATAAATAATCTTACTGTGGCAGAGATGAAGGTATTAGACAAATTATGTAGGGATAAGAATCTAGTCATTATTCAAGCTGATAAAGGTAGGTGTACATTAGTGATGGATTGGTCCATGTATGTTGCTGAAGTAAATAAGCAATTACAGGATGGTAGATTTTATGTGACAATATCTATTCATCCCACACCTCAATTTAAGGTTGAAATTGAGTTCTTGGATACTCCTGTGAGTGACGGAATTATTTGTGATAAAACTTGTTTCCATGTTAAAGTTAAAGATCTATTGCCACAGTATCTGTATCTCCTTCCTAAAATGCATAAAAACATCAGCAGTCCACCGGGCCGACCGATAGTTTCAGGAAAGGGCTCATTAACACAACCACTTTCTGTTTATTTGACAAAATATTTGAAACCTTTATTAAAGGCAGTTAGGGCTAGAATACAGGATACAACTGAATTTCTTAACATCATATTGAACACTCAATTGGAACCTGGTTGGTTGATGTGTACCCTAGATCTTACATCGTTGTATACCAGTATTCCCCATTGGGCCAGCGTTATGGCTTTGGAAATTTGGTTGACAGAATTATCATTGTACAGTCCAGGGTTTAATACTGTTCTTTTATGTTTGACGGAGCATGTTCATATGAAGCATGCTTTCTATTTCAATGAAAACTGTTATTTACAGCTTAAGGGCACAGCCATGGGTGCTTGGTTTGCATCCATTTACTCCTATTTACTTATGGGATATTTTGAGCATATTATGATCTATGACCACAGCCACAATATATTTATTGAAGAAATTGATATTTGGAGGTGTTTTTTGGATGACTGCTGGATGATCTAAAAATCAGACACCATATATTTACAGGAGTTTGTTCAATATCTGAATGAGAATAAATGGGGTATCCAATTTACAGTAAATTTTGATATACAATCCATTTATTTTCTGGATGTGATGTTGAACAGACAGCCAGAGGGTACTCTGGCAAGTTCAGTATTTCAGAAACCGTACCACACCAACACCTTGTTGCATGCATCCAGTTGTCATCCAGTTGTCATCCAAATCATATTATTCAAAATATTCCCAAATCTCAATATATGAGAATTCAGTGTATGTGCTCCACACTAGTAATGAAGTTAGTAAAATACCTAGGAAGGAATTATTTACATACCATAGTCATAGGCCCAATTCAGATTCTAAAATTAGATTTGTAACTACATTTGGTAGGATTACATATCGATTTATGAACTTGGTACAACAACACTGGGATATTCTTTTATCAGATGACCGGTTATGTAAACTGTTGGACAACAGATGCTCATTTTCATTTCGTAGAGGGGTTACTTTGGGTGGACATTTAATTTTTACAAACATCACCCCCAATCAACTAATATGATTAAAAAAACAATAGATGGTACTAAATTGGTGGGGTGTTTCCCCTGTAGTCTTTGTACTTTTTGTAAATATATTGTTAAAACTAAAGAATTTACCAGCAAAAACACACCCCAGATTTTTCAGATAAATACACTTGCTAACTGTAGTAGTGATTGGGTTGTTTATCTTGCTATATGTACCTGTTCAGTATTTTATATAGGCCAGACCTCAAGACCCATGAAGCTACGCATTTCTGAACATCTTAGTAATGTTAGGAACAAGGTTCTCACTAATGCATTATACAAACATACCATCAGTCATGTTACTGCTAAGTTTCAATTCATTATTATGGATAAAGTGTGTGGTCCCAAATTTTCTAAGGCTGGCTGGCATAATATACTTAATAAGAAAGAGAAGGCTTGGCTATTTAGACTAGGGGGATTATTCCCACCTGGTCTTAATGATCATTTATAGTGTAATATTATTATGTACAAAATATATATTTACTGTTATTTTTTATACATCTTTTTGTGAATTTTATTTTTTATGTTTGACTTTAATTTTTTGGTGCAATTTGATTGGTGGTGGCAGCTTTGTTATTGTCTATAAATAGACTCATGATCACAGTTGCATTTGACATTGATAAAGGCCTTTGGCCGAAACTGGTCTGTAACTGTTAAGACTTACTACACGTCAAACAAAGAATAAAATCTCATGTAGGAACCAAAGTATTCCCAGGTACTCAAAAGGACAAAAACAAAAATAAACTAGGAATACAATCTCAAGAGCGTTTTTAATAAGACATACACAAAGCTTTCAAGCATAAGCTCTTTCTCAATGCATAAAATATCTAGGTTAATGGTCACAATAAATATTCAAATCAGCCAATAAGAATCAACCTTTAATTACATATTTAAAAAGGTCACAGACATAATTAACCCATTCCTAGCCATAAGATAAAAACAAGACAATATAAAACATACAGATACATACAGCGTGGTCAATACAACTACTAATTAATACAGTCATGTTTATATTTAAGAATAGGTTTTAAACTATTTTGAGAATTCAGTCCTGGATACACAGAAGCTCGAAAATAGTCTATCCACTTAAATTCTGCAAGCTCAGTCTGAAGTCTGATGTCACAACCCTTTATACCTACATTTATAACTTGAACTACTAGAAATTTAAAGGAATGTTTATAACCTTTTAACTAAATGTGTTTAAAAAGGGCATTATTCTCAACTTCTCTCCGAATCTCAGAGAAGTGAGAGCAAATCCTTTGTTTTACCTTCAGGTTAGTTTTACCTATATAAATACCTGGACATGCAACACAATTAGCCAAATAAATCACATTCTCTGTTTGACAAGTAGCAAAGGTTCTAAATTCAAAAGTAACACCAGAAATAGGATGTTCGAATACTAAATCAGTATTAATAACATTACAATAGCTGCACTGATGACAGGGATGTGTTCCTTTACTATTCAATGATAGTTTTTTATATCGAGGCATATCTTTATAGCACAGATGCTGTTTCAATTTTTTTCTTTTTTATGTGCAAAATTTGGTTTAAGACCTATAAATTCTTTAATTTCACTATAAGAAGTAAGAATAGATTCATATTTATTAATAATCTGTTTAATACATTTCGTATGCCTGTTATATTTCATAAGATACCTAACAGGTCTTTTCTCATTTGGCCTATTAGCTGTAGTTACTAAATCAGATCTCAAGTACGGCTGCCCTATTTTATGCATTGAGAAAGAGCTTATGATTGAAAGCTTTGCGTTTGTCTTATTAATAACAAGTCTTGACATTGTATTCCTAGTTTATTTTTGTTTTTGTGCTTTTGAGTACCTGGGAATACTTTGGTTCCTACACAAGATTTTATTCTTTCTTTGGCTTGTGTTTTTTGTCAGGAACACATCTTTTTAGAATGGATATTCAGCCTTTGTGTCCTTGATTCTGCTAAGATGCTGGTGAGGTGCCTACCAAAAGACTTGTGAATTAGTGAATATGACTGAGAACCCATTATTGGTTTTCTGTACCAGTAACACTTCAAATGAACATGTTAGTGTTACCTTTGAAGTGCGAGATGACAAGAAAGGTGAGCTTCTTATGAAAATTAAGACCTTAACTTTTAAGACTGAGCAGTTCAAAAAGGATGCAGTGGCAAAGCTATAGCTTTTGTGCTTACCTTGAACTTGGTGTTGCTCCAAGAGGGCTATGTATAACTAAAATGCCTACTTATGGCAATAAATATACTGTGTTACTGCAAAAATGGCAAGAGTTAAATCTTAAACTAAGAGCGAATTATATGCGTTTAATGAACGACTTTTTTTTGTGATGTTGAGAAAGACCTGAAAGGGGAAATTGAAATTATGGAAGATGAACTGTTAGCTTTTTCTTTTTTTCATCTCATTTCTGTTGACTATAATGAGATGATTCATCGTATACATGTTTTTGAAGAAAAACGTATGATGCAAAAAAGATTAAAATACTGAGAGACCTTAATGATTTTAGAACTCAACAGGTGTTTTCCTGGCCGAGGAAACAGATGAATGAACTAGCTATGTTGACCAATGCGGTGACTACGAATCGCGTAGCCACTCCTTCCGGTACAAATAAGCCAAATACCTCATCATCTGAGTCACAACAGCCTGGAGAGCAACTAAGATGACCTGCGGCAACAGCTACAACTTCTAATTACACCAAATGCAGTTCCGCAGTTGAAGATCCTGACTCTTTTTCTAATAAAAATGAGAATTCTTTAATAACTGAACTTGTCTCTGTTGTGAGAGAGAGTTCAGGTAACTCAAATGTGTCTGAGCTTGGGCATGAGTCAACTACTAATTTTGTAGAGACAGCTCGCGTTTATCTTCAGTTACCGATAAAGGTGCAAGAACAAACAAGGGGAAGAAGCAGAGTTCGTACCCCTATTCAGCGAACTACACTGGTGAATCAAGTAGGGCATATAGACTCTCACAAGAAACAAAGTGTAAACAAGGTAGGCCCGGTTACTCGGAGTCAGGCTATAGTGACTTGAACATTTGCAATGTAGTTAACTTATTTGAAAGGGTATTTTCTTCCACTGCGCTATCTGTTTTAAATAAAGGGCTGAGCTTTATTCCAGCTACTGAAGAGAATATAAGTGAAGCACTAACGGAGTTAAGATTATTTGCTCATAATTTAGATCTCAAACTTCTATTTAAAAATAGTTCTGAGGATATGGGTAATAAAGTTAAGAGATCTAGTACATTTGTACCTATGCATACTCCTACAGTTAAAGCATTCCTAGAGACGTGTGAAGTAGAATTATATGAGTTGTTCTTTAGTAATAATATTGCCACAAAGTTTTATAATCTTACGTCAGAAGAAAGAGATGCTTGGAAGAATTTATGTCTTTATGATGATATAATAATAAAATCTGCAGAGAAAGGAGGTAAAGTTGTAGTGCTGGATAAAACACTGTATAATACTTTAATGTATGAACTACTATCTGATTCTAAAGTATTTAAAATAGTTAATATTAGAAATGTGAATGGGCTTATTTATAAGGTCAAAGAATTTCTATATAGTGCTATGATAGATGAAGACATCAGCCCAGATGAATATAATTATTTAATTATTTATGTTATTCAGCCTGTGATACCATTTATATATGGCCTGCCAAAGCTACATAAACATCTAACACTCCCCTCTATGAGGCCTATAGTTGCTGGAGGTAAATGGGCGACTGTTGCCTTATCAAAATATTTAGAGTATCAACTTAAACCATTATTGAAGTTTAGTCCTGCCTTTATTAAAGACACTAATGATTTTTTGCATTCTTTGAAATGTTGGTCTGATAGAGCAAATCTGCATGGTTTATTGCTGGGAACACTAGATATCAAGTCACTTTTTACTGTAATACCAAATGAGTTAGGTGTTCAGTATATTAAAGATTTTTTGAATAAGCACAGTACTTTTACATCTTGTAAAATTGAAATTCTATGTTCTATGCTTCAAATAGTTTTAGAAAACTGTTTTTTTGTTTAATAATGAATATTACCATCAGCAAGTAGGCATAACAATGGGTACGCCCGTTGCCAATACGTATGCCAACTTGGTTCTATCTAGATGGGAAGAAAATTATATTTTGACACTATTAATCCTTTAACTTATATGAACACTTATTTTGTGTTTTACAAGCGTTTTGTTGATGATATTTTTTTGCTGTAGAATAATAAAATTGAGAATTTGAAACTGTTTTGTCAATTAGTTACATAGTAATGCTGAATTTTTAGTGTTTGATTTAACCTATAATAATTAAAAAATTATTTTTTTGGATATCACTGTTAGTTTATCTGATGAATGTTTTGACATTACTATCATTAAAAAGGATGTGCAGGCTACAAGATACGTGCACTCTCAGAGTATACATCCAAATTATATTTTAAAAGGTACTGTGTGCAGTCAATTTCTACGGGCCAGTAAGTTAAATACTAAGGAGGATGCATTTTTGCAAGACTTAGAAGTCATGAGTAAGGACTTTAGTTGAAGAGGATATGATTCAGAATTGTTGGATGTTATGAAAGATGAATCCATCAATAGACGTGTTGATATAGGGCAGCCATACTTGAGATCTGATTTAGTAACAACAGTTAATAGGCCAAATAAGAAAAGACCTGTTAGGTATCTTATGAAATATAACAGGCATACAAAAATGTATTAAACAGATTATTAATAAATATTGGCCTATCCTTACTTCTAATAGTGAAATTAAAGAATTTATAGGTCTTAAACCAAATTTTGCACATAAAAAAGAAAAAAATTTGAAACAGCTTCTGTGTTATAAAGATATGCCTTGATATAAAAAACTACCATTGAATAGTAAAGGAACACATCCCTGTCATCAGTGCAGCTATTGTAATGTTATTAATACTGATTTAGTATTCGAACATCCTATTTCTGGTGTTACTTTTGAATTTAGAACCTTTGTTACTTGTCAAACAGAGAATGTGATTTATTTGGCTAATTGTGTTGCATGTCCAAGTTTTTATATAGGTAAAACTAACCTGAAGTTAAAACAAAGGGATTCAGAGAGAAGTTGAGAATAATGCCCTTTTTAAACACATTCAGTTAAAAGGTGATACACATTTCTTTAAATTTCGAGTAGTTCAAGTTGTAAATGTAGGTATAATGGGTGGTGACATCAGACCTCAGACTGAGCTTGCAGAATGTAAGTGGCTAGACTATTTTTGAGTGTCTGTGTATCCAGGACTGAATTCTCAAAATAGTTAAAAACCTATTCTTAAATATAAACACGACTGTATTAATTACTAGTTGTACTGACCAGGCTGTATGTATCTGTATGTTTTATATTGTCTTGTTTTTATCTTATGGCTAGGAATGGGTTAATTATGTCTGTGACTTTTTTAAATATGTAATTGAAGGTTGATTCTTATTGGCTGATTTGAATATTTATTGTGACCATTAACCTGGATATTTTATGCATTGAGAAAGAGCTTATGCTTGAAAGCTTTGCATTTGCCTTATTAAAAACAAGTCTTGACTTACTAAAAGTCCTTTTTTCCCCATCTTGTGTGCTGGCTTATGTTTTGTTTAGTCTACTGTCTTTTTGAGCCTTTGCACTTGCCAACCGAGTGGAGACTCTGTTTGCTAATATTTCTATACAAATCATATTAATATTTTCAAGTGACATATAATTATTTACAAAATTCCAGATGGCTGGACTGGCAGTATTTCCCTGGTGTCACAGTTAGAAACAGTGTTTTCTGTAATAGATCTATTGAGTAATATGGAGATGGAGAAAGCAATAGAGCTGGCAGCAATTTTTAAGATTTGATCAGGTCGATTATCAGCTGATGGAGAGAAAGATTTAAGTTTACTTAGAAGAGATATAATATAGGCTGTAGGGATGGCTTTAAGGGAAAATATGGGAGATGGAGTAGGTGTAGAGGATTTGGGATGGGTGATATGGTCAGTTTTGATAAGGTTCCTGATAGTGTCTGTGAAGGCTGCCAGCCTAGCTATATAGAGTTTTGTAGATAATTCTGTCATTTGTAAATATTAATATAAGCCACAGGCTTGTTCTCTTAAATGAAAGAAAATTGTGTTAAATGTTGAACATCAAAAATGTAACAACAGTGCACTCTGCTGGAAGAAGGTTAAGTCAAGTCTTGTATGACTGTTTGATCTCAAACTCGGAGCAGTGATGTCTGGACCAGCAGATTCTTTTTATTGTTTTGAGACCAGAGTTAAGTGCTAGATTTTACATATATAATGTCTTTAATTGCTGTGTCTTCCTGACCAGGTGCAAGATCAAAGATATGTTAAACTCTGAGTTTCTGTTAGCCTGGGAACCAGAAAAAAATTATATCATCTAAAATGAGTCAGCAGTGATGTATTATCAATTTAAACAACTGTCTCAGAGAGAGAGAGAGTTTTTTGGATTTTGTCTAAAGCTGAAAACAAATCACTAGTACTCTGCTTTTGCTCCATATGTAAGTTTATTTAGAACTGTGGTTGCTCTTAGATATAGATAGAAAATAGTAATTTTAGTCTAGCTGTTTTCTGTATTGATGTCAGAACTATTTTACTGTATTATTTTAAACATTTTCATGTGATCTCTGAACTCTTGACTAGCACTGTGTAGTAAAAAGTATTGTTTTGTGTTTTTATTACTTATTATTTAACATTTTTAAACCTTTCATCTGTGGCTGTTTTGTGTAGAGATAATTTAAGCTCTAGAGTACATTGCATGTATATAGTGATACTGTCCAAGCCACTCCAATAGCTTTAGCCCTGGGTCACACTTACTATTTGTATAATAATATTGCACAGTAATAATCGGACACCCTTTAGTAAGGGCCTTATTAGTAGCTGATATTAGTGGTTGTTGGCAGTGATTTCTACCTTATAGCCTGACAGAGAAGGAGGCATAGCTGAAGAACCTGTGCCAGCCTTCCCCAGGAGTATCTGTGTGTTTGTATATAACTCACATCTCAAAGTGTGTGTGTGTGTGTGTGTGTGTGTGTGTGTGTGTGTGTGTGTGTGTGTGTGTGTGTGTGTGTGTGTGTGTGTGTGTGTGTGTCAGCTACTTGGGCAGGGACACAAAGCACTGGTTGGACAGAGAGGGTGCTGGAGGTTTTAGCTTGACCACTAGGCTGAGACCTGTATCCTATATCTGCCAGTGGGGAGTCTTATTGGGGATCTGGAGAGAAAGGGAGAAACCAGCCCTAGACTGACTGTGATCTCTGTGTGCTCTTAAGAGAAATTGTACTTTACTGTTTCTGTATTTGTTATCCTTACCAATGTGGATGCCCCTCACTGGTGTTAGTGGGGAGGATTGAGGCTCCTTGATTACCGGGTTAGTGCATGGGTGTCACATATTAATTGGTTAGCAGTGTTGGGATATCCACATCACATATCAATTGTTTGGCAGTGGTGGGATATCCACACCACATATTAACTGGCTGGCAGTTGGCTTGTAGGGTCTATATTACGTTATTGAACTTTTAAAAGTTCAAACATCATATGGTCGACACCATATGAATGAACTTTTAAAAGTTTGAACATTTTAACAAAGATCTCTGTACAGTAAAGAATGGGAAGATTTCCCTTTCCTGCACTGTAGTGCAATCTCAGAGTTGGTATATTTAAATAGTGGGGGGTGTGGGTGGTACCGCCTGCCATGTGGGGGGTGCAGGAGGGCTTGCCCCCCTGCTTAAAACATTCAGGTAGGTTTTTTCTGTGGTTTATTTTTTTTATTAGCTTTTTGAACTTTTAAAAGTTCGATCATATAGTGTCGACCATATGACATTCGAATTTTTAATAGTTTGATCATCTAATATAGACACGGCTTGTAGTGATGTGGAAAGTGAATTCCTGTAGCTTGTGCACAGTGATCACTGAAAGTGTTTTTGTACTCTAAATCAGCCACGCAGTGAATATTCAGAGTTTAGATCAAAATTGTTTTATTTCTTTTGTTAGCTCAGTTAGTCAGGGAGAGCAGGGAAGCATGTCAGCAGAGGAGTATGCCAAGCTGACAGGGAGCCAGTTGGCTGAGATGTGCCAGGCTAAGGGACTGGTGCATGGAAACCTGACTAAGGCAGACATGATTGCAGCTTTGGTCACAGCTGCATCAGAAAACAGCAATCAGGAGGACAACCAGACTGGCAGTGGAGGTGTACAACACTCAGAGAATGGATAGATCAATCTTTCTACAGAGGACTTAAAATCCATCTGGAGCTAAAGAGACTTGAGCTGGAGGCCAGGCATTTGGAAACAGAAGCAGCAGAGAGACTGAGATGTCTCCAGGCTGAGGAAAAGGAGAAACTGCTATTCCTGGAAGCTGAGGAAAAGGAGAGGCAGAGGCAGCACGAAAAGGAGATGCTGACTCTTCGCCAGAGTCATGGAGGTAATGAGGAAGGGAGTAACTGGACCCCAGAAGCACAAAAGGTCAGTAAATTTCTTCTGCAGTTTACATAGGGGGTAATTTTGATAGTTTCATTCATATGTTTGATAGGGTATATAAACAGTATGATGTTGACCAATGGCTCTGGGTACATTTCCTGACCTCCTTACTCCATGGTAAAGCTGTAACTGTGTTGTCTAAACTTTCTGAGCAGGAATGTTTTGATTATACTGCTGTCAACAATTGTCTGTTAGAATTTTTTAAGATAACACCTGAAATTTATAGGAAAAAGTTTTGTGAGCATAGACACAAGGCAGATGAAAGTGTGTGTGAATATGTAGCTGAACTAAGGACTTATTTTCATAGGTGGGTGAGATCTGAACCATATAGCTGTGCCAGTGGTGAGTCTTATTGGGGATCTGGAGAGAAAGGGAGAAAACAGCCCCAGACTGACTGTGATCTCTGTGTGCTCTTAAAGGAAATTGTACTTTACTGTGTGTGTACTTTTTATCCTCCCAATGTGGACGCCCCCTCACTGGCACTAGTGGTGAGGATTGAGGCTCCTTGATTACTGGGCCAGTGCATGGGCATCACATATTAATTGTTTGGCAGTGGTGGGATATCCACTTCAAATATTAATTGGTTGATAGTAATGAGATAGCCATATCACATATTAATTTGCTTGTAGTGGTGTGGATAGTAAATTCCTCTAGCTTGTGTACAGTGATCACCGAATGTATTTTTGTCCTCTAAATCAGCCTTGCAGTGAACATTCAGAGTTCAGATCACAATTGTTTTATTTCTTTTGTTAGCTTAGTTAGTTGGAGAGAGCAGGCAAGCATGTGAGCAGAGGAGTATGGCAAGCTGACAAGGAGACATTTGGCTGAGATGGGCCAGGCTAAAGGACTGGTGCATGGAAACCTGGCTAAAGCAGACATGATTGCAGCTTTGATCACAGCTGTATCAGAGAATAGCAACAAGGAGGATGATCAGACTGGCCATGGAAATGTACAACACTCAGAGAATGGACAGCTCAACCTTTCTACAGAGGACTTAAAAATCCATCTGGAGCTAAAGAGACTTGAGTTGGAGGCTAAGCATTTGGAAATAGAAGCAGTAGCGAGACTGAGGTGTCTGGAGAGTGAGAAAAATGAAAGCTGAGGAGGAGAAGAAGAGGCAGAGGCAATATGAAAAGGAGATGCTGACTCTTCACCAGAGTCATGGAGGTAATGGGGGAAGGGAGTAACTGTACCCCAGAAGCACAAAAGGTCAGTAAATTTCTTCCACAGTTGACAGAGGGGGATAATTTTGATAGTTTCATTCATCTGTTTGAGAGGGTATGTAAACAGTATGATGTTGACCAAGGTCTCGGTATGGTTCTTGACCCCCTTACTTCATGGTAAAGCTGTAACTATTTTGTCCAAACTGTCTGACAATGACATTTTTAAATTATAATGTTGTAAAGAATTGTTTGCTAGAATTTTTTAAGCTAACACCTGAAACTTAGAGGAAAACGTTTTGTGAGCAAAGACACAAGGCAGATGAAAGTGTGTGAATATGTTGCTGAACTAAGCACTTATTTTCATTGGTGGTTTAGTGGATGTCAGATCACCACTTTTGAAGGGCTGGCAGACCTTTTGGTGAGGGAACAAGCCCTTAGCACTTTTCCTGAGGACATGAGGATCTGGTTAGCTGATAGACAATGTGTTACTTCATATGACTTGGGAAAGAAGGGAGACCTATACTTAGCAAGCAGGGCATCCCTGCACAGGAAAGGGAGCACCAGTACTGCTAATGGGTCTAAAGAAACCCATGGTGGGTAGCCCAGACCACCCCAACAGAATCTGCCAGTAGCAGGGGAAGCCACTAGACCAGGTAATGTCCAGGACCTAGGTATAAATGTTTTGAATGCAACCATTGGGGTCATGTGGCACACAGATGTCCACAGAGGCAAGGTGGGGAACAAAAGGTGAGAGAGCCAGTAAGTGGGAAAGACAAAATGCCAATAGTAGGTTCTTTTGAGACAACAGGGGTACCAAACTACCATCCTGCAGATGTCCTGATAGGGAAGGATTTTGATGAGGCAGTACTATTTGTTAATGTAGTTACACGCAGTCAGGCTTCGAGACAAGCATGTGGGTCTGGTAGCCTGGGGGAGAGCCAGATTGACCGCATACTTAGAGCCAAGACTGGTGAGGTGGTTACTTCAGGGAGGGAGCTAATCTGTAGCAGTGAGACTAAAGGTGAGCCACAGCTGCTTGTGGGTACTGATGTTCCCTTGGACAGAGTGGCTGCAAAGGTAGTGGTGACTAGTAGTACCCAGGCTGACAGTGAAGCACCGCTGTCAGAAGATGCCAGACTTTCTGTAGAAGGGGAGCTGGAAAGGGTTACAAAGAGAGAGTTGAGACAGGCTCAAATCTCAGACCCTACATTACAAGACCTGAGGCAGGTAGCTAGTGAGGCACCAGATTCTCAAGGGAAGGGGGAGTCTGTATACTGGGACAAAGGATTACTATATAGAGTGGACCCCTGAGAGGGGGCTAGAAGGTGAGAGGATACAGCAAGTTGGTAGTGCCTAGAGCCTACCATCTGGCACTTCTAGCCATAGACCATGATATTCCCTTTGCAGGTCATATGGCCATAAAACGTACCAAGAGACATATTATGCAGAATTTCTATTGGCCTATAATTTCCAGAGATGTAACAAGGTACTGCAGGACCTATGAGCAGTGCCAAAAGGTAGGCAAGGCAGGAGACAAGGTGAGAGCTCCTTTGATGCCTTTGCCTGTGATTGAGGAGCCATTTCAACGGGTAGCTATGGATATTGGGGGGCCTCTGAGTACCCCACGTTCCACAGGGAAAAAGTGTATCCTAGTGGTAGTAGATTATGCTACAAGATACTCCGAGGCAGTGGATTTGTCCTCCATTGAGGCAGAAAAGGTGGCAAATGCTTTGTGGAGATTTTCAGTAGGGTAGGTTTCCCAAAAGAAATACTGACTGACAGAGGTGCCAATTTCATGTCAGACCTGCTGGCTTGTCTGTGGAAGTACTGTGGGATGAAGCACCTGAAGACCACCCCCTACCATCCCCAGACTAATGGTCTTGTTGAGAGGTTAAACCATACCTCCCAACCATACCAAATTACTCATTTTTTACGGAGTTTTGGGGTCCAAATGAAGGGGTGCCATGATTTCCGAATGAAATCCCTTCGTTTTTGATTTTTTTCTTTTGTTTTTTCAATTTTTTGAATTTCCGCACTGTTTGAGCTGACAGCATCACATGCGCTATGACGTCAGCTCCATCAGGGCTACCAGCCTGTCGGAATTGAGCTCAAGGAGCTCATGTCGTGCACACATTTCCAGCTGCTCAAATGCGAATGGGATTATTGGCAAACGGCAGCACTCTTTTTTGTAATGGATTATGTTATGTCCGTTGGGGAACATTATCAGTGAACAGCAGCAAGGAGTCAGATGGTCTGGCAAGAAAGAAGTCTCAGCAAGTATGGAAATGGTGTGTGTGTATGTGTGTGTGTGTGTGTGTGTGTGTGTGTGTGTGTGTGTGTGTGTGTGTGTGTGTGTGTGTGTGAGACTATGATATTGAAAGCAGTGAGGTGAAGCAACAGTTTGGCTGCATTTACATCATGTTGCAGAGAATTGCTGTTGTTTGCACATTTTTTGTTTGTAACTTTTCTGTCTGATTCTCCCTTGAGCTCCTGAAGGGCTAAAAGCAACCATCTGAGGCAATTTGTTAGGCAGGTTGTACTTAGGTTAAATGTATAGTTAAAATGTAAAGTTTTATGATTATAAGCTGTCCTGGGTAGATTATATTTTTATTGAAAAGAAAAACACAATTCATTAATTTTTTTGTAGGTGCAATTTAGGGATGTGCTAAGAAAAAGTATTCATCATAGTGTACTAGTGTTTTTGTTTTATTCTTCATATTATATGAAAGTGATTATTTGAAACATAGCTTCATTAATCTATAATCTTTCATTTTACATTTGAATCATTCTCTAAATGTTGGTTCACTCTCTCTTTGTTTACCTGTACCGGTTGTCAGATATATCTGTAAGGTGCATCTTGTGTGCATATATAAGCAAAGGATCCTTGTTTAATTATCTTTTATCCATTTACTGACATTGTTTTGGTTACTGAAAAGAGCATAGCCCATATCACTGCAGTTGTTCAAATACACAACACCAAGTGATGTGATTATGAGACTACTAGATTTAACTTAGTAAAATAAATCAGGATTTGGATCATTACTCAGTAGTTCTTTCCCAGTTGTTCTACATGAAATTCCTAATGTGTTAGTTTAGGTGCTTAATCAGAATATAAGCATTTGATTAAGTGATACATGACTGGCCAAATATAACAACAATGCTTTGCTAAATTACAGTATGGCCCAGTTACAATTTATTGATAAAAATATTGGTATTTTACAGACAGTGAAAATTTGCCCCAATTTAATACACCTGGTGGGTAGAGGTATTCAGACTCAAGCCCTGTACCTTGGATACAGGGTAAAAAGTGCCTAAAGTCCATAGCCACTACCACTTGTGAGCTTTGTCCAGATTTTTTGTGCTAAGAGTTGAGAGCTATGGTGAGAAGTGAGAACTGAATTTGTATTCCCCCATTATTGGCTTTGTTTGTTGAGTTTTATTGTGCTACGAGGTTGAGAGCTATGGTGAGTGAGAAGTGAGAACTGAATTTGTATTCCATCCCCCATTATTGGCTTTGTCCAGGTTTTTTGTGCTAAGAGGTTGAGAGCTATAGTGAGAAGTGAGAACTAAATTCACTAAATGATAACCAGCCATTACATTTCAGTCTTCCTGTCTTTCAGAAAAGTGCTGATTTGGCATAGTGGTATGTTGCTCTGACTGTAGTGCATAGGGTCATGGGTTCAAGTCTTGCCAGTGAAATGCTTGTTGGCAACACAACATATTATTCTAGCAACTTTCCAAAATTATGCAAGCAATGTTTAAAATGTGTCCCTGGTTTTTGACCTTTTGCCCCCCCCCCCAAAAAAAAAATGAAATTGAAAACAAGTGCAAGAAGCTGTACAAGATGCCCATGGCTTACACTACTGTCATTCTATTTATAGTGTGGGTATGGAAGTAGACTTTTATGATGGAAATGTTCTGAATTGGGCAGTTTTTTCATTATTGGTTCATGCATTTTGTTTCATTGCCTACAGTACAGCCTACTGGAAAAAAATGTTCAAAAAATAAATTTAAAATGTGCTCTAACAAGTGTGCTGTATTATACAAGGAATATAACTTAATAAAGTCAGGAAGGTGTATCAAAAAAAAGAACACATGTATGTGTCTTGTTTTGTGTGCAAGGGGGCAATGATTTGAAAACAGCCCAAAGGTAATCTTTATCCACCACTCTCCAGATGCATTTTCTTTGGATGTGGTATGGGTTCCAATGCTGTTTCAATGAATGTGAGTTTCAAGGCCAGAGAAGTTTTAATGCCAAGTCTATTTTCATTGTGAGACAGTATTGCTTTGTTTAGCAGATGTCTGTTAGTGTTTGCGCATTGTTGTGTTGCAAAATGTAAAAATAAAATCCAAATAATCAGCATTATGCACACATTAGTGTTTGTGGTAAATGGGGTGGAATCGCCAGGTAATGGGACATTGGAATGGCTGCAGGGGGACTCTGGTGCCATATTTTGGTTGTCTGTTCTTCAGTTTGTGTTTGAAAGTTGGTATCCCACAATTCCATTGGAGTGGGTGGGGTTACATAATTATGTATGCAAATTAGATCAGCGTACAGATTTGTACCCATTTTTCATGGGCCTTGTCCAGATTTTTGATGTTTCCAGGTTGAGTGGTATGGGCTAAACTCTACAATCAAGTCCATGTTATGGGCATTTGCAGACCAGTTTAAGAAGGAGTGGGACAAATATTTGCCCCATCTGTTGTTTGCTTACAGAGAGGTTCCCCAGGAATCCACAGGTTTTTCACCCTTTGACTTGCTGTATGAGCATAGGGTGAGGAGACCTCTAGATTTAATTTGAGATGAGTGGGAAGGTGAATGTGAATCTTACAAGGAGTCTGTAGTGGCATATCTCCCAAACCTCAGGACAAGGGTCACGGAACTCATGGACTTGGCCCAGGAGAACCTGGCAGAAGCCCAACAACTGAAAAAGGTCTGGTATGACAGTAATGCTCGAGCTAAAGGGTATGCTGTAGGACAGCAGGTAATTGTTCTTATTCCTGATGGACACAACAAGCTGCAAGCAGCCTGGGAGGGACCCTACAAGGTGGTAAGAAAGGTAAGTGATGTTAACTACATGGTGGAACTGATAGGCATGAGGCAGGAGCACAAATTGTACCATGTTAAAATGATGAAACCTTACCATGATAGGGAGGCTCTTGTGATGAGTATTTGCAGTGGATTGCAGTTGGAGTCAGAGGGAGATCTGGCGAATGATCTCCTCAGTGAGGCTTGGACTGACACCTCAGTGGAAGGGATAGAAATGTCCCAGCAGCTATCTCCTACCCAGGTTCAAGAAATCCGAGCAGTGCTACAGGAGTTTGGGGACATGTTCACTGGGAAACTAGAGTGCACCCTCCTGGTGCAGCACCAGGTGGATACAAGACCGCAAAGGCCAATTAGGCAGGCCCCTTATAGGGTGCCTGAGAGAGTCAAATAGACACTGAGGGAGGAGATACAGGAAGTGTTGGAACCAGGGGTAATTCAAGAGTCCAACAGTCCCTTTGCCTCCCCAGTGGTGCTAGTGCCAAAGAAGGATGGCAGCACCAGGTTCTTTGTGGACTACAGGAAATTAAATGGTCACACAGAGTCAGATGATTACCCCATGCCTAGGACAGATGAGGCCCTAGAGCAGCTGGGTGGGGCTAAGTATCTTACCACCATTGATCTTACCAATGGTTACTAGCAGGTGTCCTTGGCTCCCAGTGCTAGAGAGAGAGGTTAGCCTTTGTGACTCCTTTTGGCTTGTATGAGTTCACAAAGATGCCCTTTGGGATGAAAAATGCCCCAGGAACTTTCCAAAGGCTGGTAGATCATATCCTAGCAGAAACAGGAGGATTTTCCCTTGCTTAGCTAGATGATATTGCCATCTACAGCCATTCCTGGCAAGAGCACCTTCAGCATGTCAGGGAGATGCTGGGCAGACTACAGAGGACAGGGTTGACCATTAAGCTGAGCAAATGTCAAGTGGGTATGGCAGAGGTCTCCTACCTGGGACATAGAAAGGGGAATGGTAAGATCAGGACAGAACCTGCCAAAGTAGAAGCTATGCAGGCATGGCCTGTACCCATTACCAAAAAGCTGGTGAGGGCATTCTTAAGGACAGCAGGGCACTACAGAAAGTTTGTCCTCTGTTACAGCTGCTCCCCTCACAGAACTGACAAGAAAGAACAGGCCAGATAAGGTAGTGTGGACCACAGCATGTGAGGAGGCATTCCAGAAGCTTAAAGAAGCTTTGGGAGGACCCCCTGTGTTAACCAGTCCAGATTGCAGCAAAGTTGTGCAGGTGGATGCTTTGAACCACGTGGTGGGAGGTGTACTTAGCCAGATTTCTTCAGAGGGAGAAGAGCACCCAGTGATTTATTTCAGTCATAGGCTTCAACCCAGGGAGGATTGCTACACAGCTGTAGAAAAGGAATGTCTAGCCATAGTGTGGGCACTGCAGAAACTTCAGCCTTATCTGTACGGAAGAAAATTCACTGTAGTTACAGATCCTAATTAAACATGGTTAAACAGAGCCAGCCAGCAAAATGCCAAGTTGCTAAGATGGAGCCTAGGGTTGCAAGCATATGATATGTCAGTGCAGCACCGTAGTAGGAGTAGCAATGCCAATGCAGATGGGCTCTCAAGACAGGGAATGGGGTAAGGTTTACTCAGATAGACCTAACCCTCTCAAGCAACTTTTCTCAAAGGTCACTTGAAAAACTAGCTTGAGTTTTCTGGGGAGGGGATATGTGAAGGCTGCCAGCCTAGCTGGATAGAATTCTGTAGATAATTCTGTCATTTGTAAATATTAATATAATGTAAATATTAATATAAGCCACAGGCTTCTTCTCTTAAATGAAAGAAAATTGTGTTAAATGTTGAACATCAAAAATGTAGCAGCAGTGCACTTTGCTGGAAGAAAGCTGATAAGTCAAGTCTTGTATGACTGTTGATCTCAAATGTCTGGACCAGCAGATTCTTTCTATTGTTTTGAGACCAGAGTTAATTGCTAGATTTTACATATATAATGTCTTTAATTGCTGTGGTTTCTGACCAGGAAAAAGATCAAAGATATGTTAAACTCTGAGTTTCTGTTAGCCTGGGAACCAGAGAAAACTCATATCATCTAAAATGAATCAGCAGTGATGTATTATCAATTTAAAAGACTGTCTCAGAGAGAGAGAGAGAGGGAGCATTTTTTTTGGATTTTGTCTAAAGCTGACAACAACTCACCAGTACTCTGCTTTTGCTCCATATGTAAGTTTATTTAGAACTGTGATTGCTCTTAGATATAGATAGAAATAGTAAGTTTAGTCTAGCTGTTTTCTGTATTGATGCCAGAAATATTCTACTGTATTATTTTAAGCATTTTTCTGTGATCTCTGAACTCTTGACTAGCACTGTGTAGTAAGAAGTATTTTCTTGTGTTTTTATTATTTATCATTAAATATTTCTAAACCTTTCAACTGTGGCTGTTTTGTGTAGAGATAATTTAAGCTCTAGAGTACATTGCATGTATATAGTGATACTATCCAACCCACTCCAATAGCTTTAGCCCTGGGTCACACTTACTATTTGGATAATAATATTGCAGAGCAATAATTGGACACCCTTTAATAAGGGCCTTATTAGTAGCTAATATTAGTGGTTGGTGGCAGTGATTTCTACCTTATAGCCTGGCAGAAAAGGGGGCATAGCTGGAGAACCTGTACCAGCCTTCCCCAGAAGTGTCTGAGTGTTTGTATATAACTCACATCTCAAAGTATCAGCTACTTGGGCAGGGACATGAAGCACTGGTTGGACAGAGAGGGTGCTGGAGGTTTTAGCTTGACCACTAGGCAGAGACCTGTACCCTATAGCTGTGCCAGTGGGGAGTCTTATTGGGGATCTGGAGAGAAAGGGAGAAACCAACCCTAGACTGACTGTGATCTCTGTGTGCTCTTATGGAAAATTGTACTTTACTGTCTGTGTATTTGTTATCCTTACCAGTGTGGATGCCCCTCACTGGTGTTAGTGGTGAGGATTGAGGCTCCTTGATTACTGGGCCAGTGCACGGGTGTCACAGTGTCAATGAAAAAGGTATTTAGGAAGGTAGCAGTGTCAGTGGCAGTGCTATTAGGGCAGGGATTGGGGGATGATGGGCTCCCAGGATGTAGCAGCTTATTAACTGAGTGCCAGAATTTTTGGGGGTTGGAGTGGGGATTGATGAGTGGTTTATTGAAGAAGTTTTGTTTGTCTAGGGTTATATTTTTTTTGGTTAAGTTACAGAGCTCTCTATAGGTGTGAAGATCAGTGACGTATTTGGATCTTTTCCATTTATTCCACACACTATCTCTCTTATTCCTGAGGGTTCGGGTGGCTTGCATTAGCCAGGGGGCACACTGTTTTTTTATTCTTAGTTTCCTAATGGGGACCATGGAGCTGAGTGTATCTAGAAAGATGTTACTGAAAAAGAGGACAGCTTCCTCTAGGGGAAGATTGTGGAGGAAGGATCAATTAGTTGAAGAGAACTGGTGGTTGAAAGTTTCTGGATTAAAATTGGAAAGGTTGTGCCATTCTTTGTATTGCTGGGGTTTACATAGTTGAGGGGAGTGTCTAAGTATGTATGTGGAATGATGATTGCTTATTGTATCAGGTAGTGTAGCGGGGTTGTGATACATATCAGGATTAGAGGTGAGGACCCAGTCTAGAGTGGAGCCATAATTGGTACATTTGTTTAGGCAAGTAGGGGTGGAGATTACTTGGGAGAATCGAAAGAGACACAGAAAATAATTATTAACTTTGAATGAAAATTTGAGGGCCATATAACTGGCAGTGCATATACATGTTTGGTGCTAGAATAGCTGTAGATTCTTTTCCCACTCCAGGTTATTGGATTAATTTTCAAATAGTTGATACTGCAGTGCAGCATAAGGGGGGGCTGCAGTCATGAGTGCATCATCCTTCAGATGAGACGTTAAACTGAGATCCCACCTGCTTTAGTTGGTGGTAGCTCAGGTAGATGTTAAAGATCCCATTCATTTATCAAAAAGACTAAGGAAAGTTCCCTGATGCCCTGTTCCCTAGTAGTATAAATACCACTACTGGTCTCCCCTGAAAAGAAGCCACTAGCTTAG
Organism: Protopterus annectens; assembly: GCF_019279795.1. NCBI lineage: Eukaryota > Metazoa > Chordata > Ceratodontiformes > Protopteridae > Protopterus > Protopterus annectens. Next base: position 1,941,772,368 of record NC_056741.1, read on the forward strand.
TGGGACCAACCCGGTCAACAAAGGATAAATAAAATAAAATAAAATAAATATAATTCTGTTAACCCCTCACAGGAGTGAAGCAGAATGGATTGGGCAGGCTATAATTCCAGAATACAGGATGAAAAAATGAAAATGATTGACATCAATCAACAAAGTCAGATTACTTAAGGTTCGGCGTGAAAACAAAATGCCTTACCTTTGTGAATCTAGCAGCCAGAGGTGTAACTGGTTCACCCAGTGCCCTGTGCAAGTCCCTGAAGTAGTACCCCACCCCCTGTGCTCATAGTGAAGAGCAAAAGGAAACACGCTCTGATAGACTTTACTCATGGCAGCATGAAGCATACCCCCTCTCAGGCACACCCCCCTCCCTACCAACAACAGCACAAAAAAGTTGCTTTCTGTAATGGCATTTCTGAAATGCTGGTGCAGAAAGAATGCAGGAACAGCACTCAGATTATACCCACTAACAGGGTGCTCCTGGGGCACATGGTCCATTCACCCCACCCTTGCTACACTACTACTAACAATGTCTAAGCAGAGGACTTTGACATTGTGTGTGCATGTGTTGGTAATTTTACTGAAAACAGTAAATTCAATGTAAAAATGCTGACAAATGTGTGACAAGTACTGATAAGGACAAGGAAAGTAGATAAAACAAGAAAACCTAGGAAGGGGAATAGTAGTGCATCCCATTGCCTAGGTCATGAATATCAGGTAAAGAAATTAATTTCCTTTCCCCTGACCAAAGTGCATCTGCCATGACTCTCAACTGTCCGGATTTTTGCCTCATATTTTGACTTGATCTTCATAAAGTATGTAGTTTTCTGGTAACTCACTGAGGATTAAAGTCAGAAAATGACAGACATTTGAGTTTTTGACTTCTTACACTTCAGAAATGTTTTATTTATTTATTTATTTGTTTATTTATTTATTTCAGTTTGATGACTGGGGTGGTCCACTGGGCCTGGAAGAGCCCGTTTTCAGTGGAGGCCCAGAGAGAAATGCTCCACAGATACTGAAACAATCATACTTGTTGCAAATACAAGCAGTTGAATATACAAATAACATACATTGATGAAATGCATAGTTAACAAGAATAGGCAAAATGATACATATGTCTAGCTAATATTTACATGAATACAATATTTACATAAATTGCAAATATTTTTTTTTTTGAGAGAGAGAGGAAAAGTCAGGGTGGAGTTAACAAGTGTCATGTAGAGGAAGTAGGTATGGAAGTAGATGAGCACTGCAGAAGCAAGTATAGGGTGTAGTGCTTGGGTGATGGTGTAAGGGGTTAAGTAGTGGGGGAACAGGAGCATTTCCACTTTGAAACTAGGTGAGACTGGAGGAGAGATTTGACGTTAGAGTGGCTTTGGATATTTCGGAGGGTAGCAGAAAGAGAATTCCGCAATTTAGCTAATGAGCAAGATAATAGTAGGTGTCCTGGGGGTCGAAGAGGTTTGTATATTTTTAGAAGATTGTGGTTTTCAGATCTAAGTGGGCAGTTGGGAATGTATGGTGTTAAAGAGGTGGACAGAGAGGGACAGTTAGAAGGCTGGAATATAAGCTTGTGGGCAGTAGTGAATTTAAGAAGTCTGAGGTAGTTAGGAAGTTCAAGCCATTGCAGAGAGTGTGGAGAAAGGCAGTGGTGAGATGTGTTTCTGGAATTGGTGGCAAATTTTGAGAGCTTGTTGTAACAGGTTTCCAGCTTGAACTGTAAGCCAAGCTGGAGATTAGTGAATAAGGGAGCACCGTGCATATGAGATGGTAAGAGGTAAGTAGAGGTAAGTGTTCATCTGGTAGAAGGAGAGAGGTACCAATTGTGTCTGTACAGGAGACCTAGTTTTTGGTGTTTTCTTTTATATTAGTTTGAATGTGTATATCAAATTTTAAATTGTCATCAATTATGAGGCCTAACAGTGGTATGTGACACTATTTCTATGGGGGGGTGCTGTTCTGGGTAGTTACTATAAAAGAGTTTTTGTCTAAATTGGTGTTTTTGGATGGGGTGAAGAGCATTATGTTTTATTGGCATTTAAGGCGAGGAAATTATTGTGCATCCAAGATTTGGTATTTGAGAAGGCTAACTGAGTTTTGTGAAGAAGGTCAGATTATTTTGGGTCAGATAAGATACCATTTGGGATTGGATACAGTTCTCCATGATTTTTGATATTGAGGAAAGGATTGCTATGGGCCGAAAGTTAGAAGTGTCAGTGTTTTTGCCTCCTTTATGTAGTGGGATGATATAAACATGTTTCCAGAGGGAGGGGACATATGATTCCTGGATAAATCTGTTTATTATGATGGAAATGGGGTATGCAATGCTATCTGCAGATAGTTTGAGGAAAGATGCGGGTAAAGCATCAGGGGCAGGAGAGTATGGTTTCAATTGGAGGAGAAGTTTTTTTATTTTATATGTGGAGACTGGAGAGAAATTGAAATTTAGGGTAGGGGAAGCCAGATTGAAAGGGGATGGAGGAGGATTGGTTGGAGGGTGGGGGGATGAAAATGAGTGAAAGAAGGTGGTAGTAAGTTTAACAATGGAGTCAATGAAGAACTTATTGAAAAGAGAGGCAGTTTCAGGATCAGTATAATTTAGATTTGGGCATGAGTTATCCTTGTTGCCAGGGTGAAGGAGGGAGGAGCTGGAGCTCCAGACTTTTCTAGAGCTGGATACGTGGTCAGTTTGTAGTTTACTATGGTATGATTTGCAGTCCCTGATTATTAATTTTTTTACTGTGTTACAGAGTTGTTTAAATTCAATTAGGACTGAGGGTGATTTATGTTTTTGGTATATTTTCCATTTCTTATCTCTTAGGTGCATAGTTTGTTTAGTTTCTTTCGTTAACCAAGGAGAGGTAAAAGCTTTAACTATTTTAGTTTTTAGTAGAGTGAGATTGTTAAGAAGGTGGAGGAAAGTGCTATTAAAGTCTTCAATGGAACTGCCAAGGGGCAAAGTTTTTAAGGGTGACCAAACTGTTATTTTTCGACAGTATATGAATGTTTGTGGGTTGAAATTAGAGAGATTTCGACTTTGAATATAGTGATGGTGTTTTTTGGGATGGGGGTGACGGTCAGCAAATACAGGCTGGTGGCCACTGAGTGAATCAGGAAGGATGCCAGTATCTGAAATTAGGTTTGGATGAGACACTAGGATCCAGTCTATAATGGAACCAGTGGTACCATCTTTGTTCAGTCTGGTGGTAGAGTTGATTTTTGATAATGTAAAACCCACTATTCTATCAACTTGCTAAGTTTACAAGAGAATTTTTAAAAATTGTCCTTATTTTTTGGCCTTTGTACTCCCGTTATGTATGGCTTTGTCCAGATTTCTTGAACTAAGAGGTTGAGAGGTATGGATCTGCTGTTGTGCCTCTGGGATTACAGGTTGATGTACAGGGAATTTGCTTTGCACTCATTTGATTTTATTCCTGCTGTTTTTCAACAAAGTTGTATTTTTATCACTCTCACAAGACCCTCTGTGCATCTTTCTGCAAAAGAAGTACTTGGACTACAACCCTGCCCTTAAACATGCCAAGCACTGTTGTCTCTAGAGTTAAGTTTTGTAGTTGTTACATCTCCTTCCCCTGCAGAGTTTGCTCGAAGCTGGGTGGATACAAGTAAATGACTGTTTCCATTTTGTTTCTATGGTGTTTAGCTGATACTTTCTTCATCTAAAATTGAGACTTACTTAGGGAAACAGCCTGTTGATCTCAATGGGTAACTTAAGCCTTGCTGCAAATCATCTGCCTTCATTTGCTACTGATAAAGGATGTGTAACTGAGATAAGCAAAGCATGAAATCATGGAAAAGTGATTAGCCTAAGGCTATTTGTTACATGAGTTATGTGCATTAAAATCGCAGCTTTAAAAGGACGACTCTTACAGGCAGAGGAAAAGCCACCTGTCTCTTGAATAATAATAGCATGCGGTTGTGACTTGCTTCAGATTTCTCCCACATCAGTTGTTAAAAATCGCTATATTCCTTAGATGTAAGCAAGCTTATATACTTACAGATGACTCCTGTCACAAGATGGCCACTTATTTTCAGCATATAAGCCATCAACTATCATTTTAGCCCTTTTTGTCTTGTTTAGTTCAATTTTAAATGCAAGAAAACAATTTAAAACAATGTACACAATGTCTGCACATAATATTGGGCTTTCTGGTTTCTGTAAAGCATCTTGCTGTCCACAGCCTTGCAGTCTGATACAGAACCTGCAGATGGTGAGGATGAATCTAGCTAAGCCTTTATTATTATATAAGGAGCACTTTCAAAGAATACTGTATAACTTATGGAACTTCCAAATTTGAGCCAATATATAAAACTGATTTTCATCCTGTTGGTGTAAATGAAAGGGCTACTGCACTAAAAATTAAAAATAAAAGCCTTGCGCTGGCTCTGACAAATAATATTTACGGGTGTGGCCTGTTACTAGAGATATCTCTGAAATCTGACCTGACAGTACAATGCAAGCCTCATTCAGGCTTAACAAAAAAAGTAAATTAAATTAAAATAATTAATCTGGGGTCCTCTTTCTACTAATTTCAACAGCTATGCAACTTAAAGCAGTTTTTGTACTTTTTTTTTCTATTTAAGCTTAATGCTTTTAGAAGAAGACAAATATAAGCAACGATGGAAGAACACAATAATAAAGGTCAGTTCCTTTGCCGTGATTAATGTATTTGCCCTTGGAGCTACTAACGGTTATAGTTCTACCCCTCCAGATCCGCAACTTTCCTGCTCTTCCTATTGCAGGAGGCCTGTCTCATTTCTATTTAAATTTATAAAATATGTTTGACATCACAATTAATTTTATCATGCTGCAGCCAGCCCTGTGCAGGCTGGGGTTTGATTCAATACTTATTCAGAAGCCTTCTGGTACTTATGGAACTCACTACAACTGTATGAACTGGACATTTCCTTCTCCGTGTAGAGAACGGGTTTCTACTATTCACAGATTTTTTTTTCTCTTTTTGATTCCTTGCAGCTGACCATTGGCTGCCCCCAGGGCCTCTCTCTCTCTCTCTCTCTCTCTCTCTCTCTCTCTACCAGGTCTAGCATGTTCTCCTTTTCACAGATTTCTAGAAGTATCCCTGATAAGACAGCAGTGTGACAGAGTGGAGTTAACTAATGCACTGATGTGGTTAGCTGAATTTGGTGCTGTATGAAGTAATTTTCTCTCCTCAAAGGTGCAGTGACCTCAGAAATGATTGTATTAATTTCTCCAGGACAAGGCAGTAAGTCGGTGTGAGAGGAGGTTAAGTTTAGGAGTGTAGTCCCTTACATGGACAGAGGAAGCCTCCACACCCTACAGAAAAAAATAAATAAAAAGCAATTCGAAAGAAATTGTTACAATGCCATGCAAGTCTTTTCTTTTTTTAAAACCTGAAACGGCATTTGAATTCATGTCACTTACACTGAAGCCCTAAATCAGTGTTTATTATGGAGAGACTGCCTGTCAGATAGAAGTGTTGACTGACACTTCAGACATTTACGAAGGTCACTGATATTGTAATCATAATGGAATAAGAGATTTGTCAGTTTTCTCAGTTTCTTTCATCTTGCTAAAAGGAGGCCTGCTAGTTTCTATTCTTTGATTAGAGCAGACAAACTGCATTACAATTTGCAGTAAAAGTATATGCTGAATAATTCTGTGAATTTGCTGCAATACATTTTAGCAGTAGATCTGGATGTGGAGAAGTTTCTTCTAAAGCTGCTTCTGGCAGTAGTATATGCTATTTTATATAATACATATCCTTACCAAGCAGTGCAGTCTGCACATCGTTTTTAAAGACAGCACTGTTTTTTTTTTCATAGATGCGTTGCATAAGCTTATGAACTTCCGTGGCTCTTTTACTTCACAGCTGCTCCTGAACCCTTATGCCCTCCATCTCTTTAATGATGAATCCATAGACTTTTCGGACAAAATTTTATTATAAAGTCACATTTCAAATAAACGCGAATGTCTCTGTCACCTATGTTGCTTAAAACGTGTAATAGTAACATTATCACAGCGTCTTCTAACCTGTGGAGCTATTCATAACAGTACAAATTTGTTTTTGTTTTTGTACCACCCAGGTCTTTGCCTGATGACTCCACTACCAACATCTAATTGGCCCATTTGTTGAGGGTATATGGAAGCAGGGCATTCCCAGGGTGTGTGGGATCCCTACAGCCCATTTGTTCCCAATCAGCCTTTCCATTCCCTGGTGAGAGTTAGATGGTAGGAAGCAGGCTAGATACCAGTTCTTGGGGGAGAGGGCAGCCTACCCTCTTCCCATTGGAAACACTCTCATCCCTCTCAGTGGCTGTTCTGAGCCAGCATTACTGCCCCCAAGGAGAAGTATGCCTCTCCATGCTGCATTGTCCTTTAATAGTGTTGGCTCAGTTGCCTCTAACTCCCCCTGGGTAACATCTAATGTTACACTAGATGCCATCTCACCCCCCCCTCCAGGATGGATGAGCTGGCAATGGCTGCTTACACCCATTCTCTCCAGGCAGCTCCAACAGGCACCCTGGTTACTACTAAGACTCAAGTCACTTATGTTGTAGTCAGGGCTTTATCCCTCTGTGCCATGGACCTGACAACAAGTGTACAAATCTTAAACTGAATTTTATAATTTATAGTATACAGCATTCAGGTAAAATTTTTATATAAAATGCTACAGTATCTTAGTAAACCTAATGTTGGCCAATACTGTCAGTTTATAGTTTTCTTCATATGGAAATGAAACCTTCAGGTATGGTATTGTACTTTTAGAGATATTTTGGAAAATATATGTATATTATGTAATAGTCCAAAATGCAGTATATGATTTACTTGCAATATCCTTGCAGCCTTGCAAATCAGATGGCAAGTATCAGTCTGTGGCAGTTTTTCCTGCGATCATGTAAGTTTTCATATGATGCATCACTCCACTGGTGTATACATTTCATGCATGTTTTTTTGGTGAAGGTCCTCCTACCACCGACTATAGTACTCGGTGTACCTATGATGTGGTTTGTATGACACAAATGATACCTAACCAAAGGTTGCAGTCACTTGCAAGAACCTTTTCTTAGTTCCCATGCTCCTGTTTTCTTCTACTTGTACTGATTGCTTTATCTCCCCACAACATACACTGAAAAGAGAAAATCATTGTTGATGGTGAGGCACTCAAACATCACTCATCTCCGCCACTGTCTGTATTGATCTTGAGTCTATGGAAAGGAACTTGGAAGTTGATATAGAATGTTTGGTCAATGTTCACCTCACTGAAAAATGGTTGTTTTACTGAAAGGCACATTAACTGGATAGACCTCACTGCATGGGGAACACTCATTTTCCTGAGGAAAAGTGACCAAGTCCCCTGCTTGTGGTTATGGGGACTTTGGCAACCTTTACAGAAAAGCACTATTCAAATTACAATTCAGATTTTTAACTTTTTTCAAATGTAGAATTTGATCAGATGGATGTCCCTTAAAAGACCATCCCTTAGGAATTTTTGAGCCTCTCAGAGAAATTATTTAATTATACTTGCAAAGCAAATTATTGCTCTGAGAAATATAAAAAGCCTCCAGTTGTACTTCCATCCCTTCTGGAATTATGGGGATTGTAGCATTAAACATACAACTCAGCAGTAAGGCATACTTTCTTCTACTGCTGTCTGCAGTGTGTGATGTATAACTTCATGTCTGTCCGTTATGTGCCTCACAGAGATGTCTTTTGCAAAGTCCATGTACTAACTGTGAGCTATGGTTAAGATAGTTATACTTTCTCTTTTCTGACCTATATGTGCCTCCAAAATGCTTATCTTTATGGAAGACCAAATAAGTATTATACCATGACCCCCGCAAAACGTGCACGCTGATTGGCCAGCGTGCACATTGTAAATCGAGTTATACTAATGGAAAAAGGTCCGGTCACCCAGACTTTTTTCCATTAGTATAACTCTACTTTTAAAACACTGTCTCGCTATGTTAAATGGGTTTAACATAGCGAGACAGCTTTATAATAAGCAACTGAGATCTCCGTTGCTTATTTTAAAGCTGTCTCGCTATGCTAAACCCATTTAACATAGCAGACAGGTTTTAAAAAAGCAACGGAGAAAGCAAGATCTCCGTTGTTTTTTTTGTTTTATGTTAAATGGGTTTAACATAGCGAGACAGTTTTAAAATAAGCAACGGACATCTCCGTTGCTTATTTTAACTGTCTCGCTATGTTAAACCCATTTAACATAGCTTAAATAAAAAGCAATGGAGATCTTGCTTTCTCCATTGCTTTTGCTCACAGCTCTGATGTACGCGCAGGCGCCAGTACATCAGAACTGCCACGGATGCCAGACATCTGCGGAAGGGCAGTAAACAGGCATTATACTATGCCATTATTTAAGAAAAGTAATAGTTTCTTTTCTTAAATAATGTCATATAATAGCAATAACCACTTGGTGGGTAATGCTGATTACCCACGGTTGGCTTTTTTGACCGGCTCGCCTCGGGACCAAACCATGCCAACCGTGGGTAATTCCAGCATTATCCACACCCAGGCGTGGGTTATTGCTATAATATACTCACGTTTCTGAGAGACTGTGCTCAGTATCCAGACCTGCTTCCTTGCAGCTGGCTGTGAATGATTCTGTAACCAGATGGGGGTCCCCTACACATGATCAAAATTTCAGAAAGCCAAAACCTGTATGGCCGAGACCATATGATCGACTTTTGAAATTTTGATCATGCAGAATGAGCATCTCCGCATAGTGCTGAATGGGAAGATTCCCATCTTCAACACTGTAGTGAGATCTCAGAGTTGGTATATTTAAATTGCAAGGGATATGGGGGCACAGACCCCCCCACAGGGGGTGCAGGGGACTTGGCCCTGCTAGCAATGTGTAGGTAAGTTTTTGTTTTGTTTTGTTTGTTTTTTTTACATGTTCAAAAATTCAAAAGTTGAACATATGGTCTGGCCATATGGGTTTCGACTTTCTGAAATTTCGATCATGTATAGTAGACCCCCATCTGGATATACAAAGGTGATATAAGTATACTTTTTTTCACTTGATCTGTTTCAGTGATAGTTAACAAAATTGTACTGGATTTATTTATTTGCTTGATTGAATATTGCTGGTCTCTGTCTGTATTTTGTTTCCCACCCTCCTGCCCAAATGTATTCTTAAATTTGGTTGCTTTGGAATTGCCCGCCCCTGCTGTAAATTTGATTTTGGACACTCCTCCCAGTTCCATCTCATTTGCTCACTCTACTGAGTACAGTGAAAACATTTGTGAAGGGCTACCCCCTTGCTTATTTGATTTTGGACACCCCTCCCAGTCCCACCTCATCAACTCATTCTACTGTGTACTGAGAGAGCATTTGGGAAGGCCAACCCCCTTAGTTTCTTAATCTTGAATTATCTTCTGTTTCCTCCCTCTCCACCTAAAAAAATGTCCACTTTATTCAGCTGCTTTTACTGTAATTGTGTTCTTCCTACTTTATTACCTTATTTTGCTTTGCTGCTTGCTCTTAAGTATTCAAGTGTTTTCAGCTGCATTTATTACTGCTTGTTAGTAGCCTGATTAAATTTGTTATTCTAAGCCTCTTAATTTTGGTTTTAGCACTTGGGCTTCAGGCCAGTTATTTTACAATATAGAAGGTTTTTGTGGTCTATACCCTTGTGGACAAACCCTTATCAAAACCCTCTCCATAAGTCCACCCAAGTATTCGGAACACTATGTCTGGACAATTCCCATCAGTTTCTCCTACCAGCCTGGTTGACATGGGCATACTGAGACAGTGTAGCAGCTGCCTCATGTTCACTGACAGCCCTCTTCTCCTAGCATATAATTTTTCTACTTATGAGAAATGGATCAGCATCAGAAACCTGGAATCCCTGCTCTCTTATGCCACAGTCAGTACTCCTGGCAAAGAGGAGGTTGCCAGCACAAACACCACACCACCCACATCACATAGACAAGGTGTCTGGTGTCATTTCAAGGGGACTCAGTATCTGTTTGCCTCAGATTACATTGTTGACAAGCCTCAATGCTTTGCCAGAGATGGCCTCCACCTGTCACCCCTGGGATTCTGGATTCTGGCCAAGGCTTTTGCCTCCACTTTGTGCCATTTTTAGGCAAAGTCCCAAAGATAAATCTTCCAACAGAAAAGATCTGTCAAAAAGCAAATTGAAGGTCATGCTGCTTAATGCTAGGAGTCTTAACCTGAAAATGCACTCACTGGAGGTTCTACTCACACTGGAAGATCTCACCACCACAACTTGACCACAATGTAGGTAAAATAAGGCACCAGCTTTAGAACACGAAAATAAAACGTTTTTATTCCTTAAGAAAGCAAAAGACTGAGCGCTTTCACCAGTCAACCTGGTATCATCAGAGTCATAGTAACACATCAAACTGATCTCATTATATACATACCCTAATTTCCTACAGCTTAATTAATTAATTGATTATTCAATTTATACAAATTAATTTACTAATTATATAATTATTAATTCATTTGACAGTGAATTTCATGTATTTTATATATATATTTTATATAATTAGTAAATTAATTTGTATAAATTGAATAATTAATTAATCAATCAAGCTGTAGGAAATTAGGGCATGTATATAATGGGATTATTTGGATGTGGTACTATGACTCTGATGATACCAGGTTGACTGGTGAAAGCGCTCAGTCTTTTGCTTTCTTAAGGAATAAAACCATTTTATTTTCGTGTTCTAAAGCTGGTGCCTTATTTTACCTACATTGTGGTCGAGTTGTGGTGGTGATATTTCAAGTTTGAACCCTACATTGGCTCCTTATTGTTCATTCACACTGGAAGATGCCAACATCTGTGCAGTCACGGAAACTTGGTTCAAGGTTGTGGAGAGCACCCTGCCTTACCAAGCTATACCTCATTCCACACATTCTGAACCCAAAATGAGGTCAGGAAGACTAAGTGTGGTGGAGTCTCTATCTTCATTAAAGACAAGCATACCTCCAGACTGGTTTGCCAGCATGACACACTAGAACTACTCCAGGTGCAACTGACAGTTGGTAAGACACCCATCCAAGTTATAGCCAGCTATAGACCCCTTTGCATGACTCAGGACATCCACTATGTGGACCTATCTGACTCCATCAAGGTTACCCCTAATACCCTGATCCTTGGTGACTTCAACTACCCCATCATAGACTGGGTAAACTATTCCTGCAATAATGCACTCACCCAGCGATTTCTTGACTTAATTTGTTCTAACACACTAGACCAGCTTTTCTCTTCCTCTACAAGGGCAGATAAAATTCTGGACTTGGTTCTCACAACCATGGGTGACTGCTGCACCATTCCCATAGTAAGTTCTTCCCTGGTGAGATCAGATCATTGATCTGTCTCATTTGAAGTTTCTATGCCACTCAACCCCCCCCCCCCCAAAGCTGTAACCAGGCTAAAAAACTTCTCAAAAGCTGACTACAACCTCCTAAGGGAGGGTATCAGTAGCTTCACACCACCACCCCCCTCAGATGATGTAGACAACTATGCTGAACAGTACGTCAGTGCAGTATACAAGCACCTGTACAACTGCATGGACATACCCAACAGAACTAAAACCTGCTCCTCAAGTAAACACAAACCTATCTGGTGGACATCCTCTATCAACACAAGGAAGAAACTGTTGTCTAAGGGTAAAAAGACACAAATTCCTAACTGAAAAAACTTCCTCCTTAGCCTCAACAAGCAAATTAGATCACTAGTGAAAATCTCCAAAGCCAATTATGAATTGATACTAGCCTCCGAAACTAAGGGAAACCACAAAGCCTTCTTCAGTTATGTCAGGAATCTCTACGGCAAAACATAGGTTTGTTCTGAATTAGTACTTAACAGTACCATCCTGTTGACTCAGCCAACCTGTTAGCAAATAAGTTCAGTGCAAACCTCACCCCCTTGTCCCCCCCAAAAGGCCATTCAACATTGCCAATACTTGTCCCGCACCTCACATATCCTTAGATCAAGTATTAAAGGTCCTATCCAAGGCAAAGAATACAACTTCCATGGGAACTGATAATATCCCAGGCTGTATTCTGCACCATCTCCAGCAAGAACTAGCTTTGCCATTCAGCACCCTATTCAACCATATCCATAGTACAGGCTTCATTCCAGCAGAGTGGAGAACTGCCATTGCCATCCCCTTGCACAAATGTGGTGCCACTACTGACCTTGGAAACTATCGCCTCATTACCTTGACAAGTCTGATCTGTAAAGCCATGGAGTGTATTATTATGGATCTCATAAACAAGGACATAGGCAATCTCTATGCACTTCAGCCCACCCAGTTCGGATTCATCAAGGGCAGATCTTGCCTGTTGAAGCTGGTTGACATCTTTGATTCTGTCACCAAGGCCCTGGATGAGAGAAAGTCAGTACATACAGCTTACATTGACTTGGCCAAAGCCTTTGACACAATCCCCCACTTGGGCATTATTAAAAAACTAACACAACTTGGCATAAATCCCTATCTCATCAGGTGACCGGCTAACTGGTTCACCGATTGGACCCACAAGGTCAAAACAGGTGCCTCCACCTCCGACAGCAGACCTGTCAGTAGTGGTGTTCCCCAGGGATCTGTGCTGGGTCCCCTACTGTTTGGCATCTACTTCTCAGACGTCCAGGCAAAGACAAAAGGACTGTCACTGACCAAGTATGCGGACAACTGTAAGTTGGGTGCTCTGTCATTGACTCCCCAGATGATGTTAACATACTACAAGAGGGTCTCACATCAGCAAATGACTTGTGCCAAAGTCATGGCCTTATGTTAAATGCAAAAAAATGTATTATCATACTATTCAGCAAAAACACGGCCCCTACTGATTACCACATCAACAGCAACCCCCTAAGCACAAAACCTGTGGTAAGAGACCTGGGTACACAGGTTGACAACAATCTCACATTCGACAATAATGCAGTGGTCAGAAAAGCCTTATGCTTGGTTCATCTCATAAGTAAAGGGATTGCATGCAGAAAAAAAGGAGGTTATTATCTCTCTGTACTCCTCCCTTGTTAGGCCAATAATTGAGTTCAACACCCCATTTGGTATGTACCTGTTCAAACACCTGCATCAACTGGAAAGACCACAGAAATATCTCAAAAAGAGAATCCATGGCCTTCAACACCTGTCCTATGTGGACAGGCTCAAATCACTATCACTCTACTCTGTATCATACAGATTGCTCAGAGGTGATCTGTGCCTCGCCTACAAGGCAATCTCAGACCCTGCCCTACTAGAGATGCTGCATATCCATAAGTCTAACTCCTCGCCCATTACCCACTCAAAAGGCCTAAATCTAGTATGCAACATTACTAACTCCTCATCCATTACCCACTCAAAAGGCCTAAATCTAAAATGCAAAATTAAAAAAACTGCTGGACAGACAGATTTGTATCCCAGAGGCTGCCCAGTCACTGGAACAGACTTTCCATACACATCAAACAGAATGCCTCGCTGACCCTCTTCAAGCGCAACCTTGATGAGTAGATGGGAAACCACAAATATTTCCTAGGGGTTCCAAGTATGTCCCTCACTGACAGAGGTGACAGGTGCTGACTGAGGTTTCTTTTTTTGGGGATAAAATGTTGACTAGGCTTGTAAGGGCCCCAGAACCATTAGTCTAGTTACCTCCTATAATCCTATGATCCTATGTATTCTATGGTCATGTGTTGCTGGTTTGGGAGGGGGGTTTTGTTTATGTTGGTGCAAACTCTGCCTACAACACACCATAATATATATATATATATATATATATATATATATATATATATATATATATATATTTTTTTTTTTTTTTTTTTTTTTTTTGCCTAATACTGCGACTTCATAATCTCTCATAGGTTCATAGGTTCATAGGACAGTACTAAGGTATTGGCCCAGAGGCCCTTATAAGCCTAGTCACAAATTTCACCCATGCTGTCTCTCTGTCTCTCATACACACACACACACACACACACACACACACACACACACACACACACACACACACACACACACACTTCTCCATCCTTTATCAGCTTTACAAACACACTCTTCAGTTGTGTCATCGACTTTTGCAGTTTATTACAGTGATTTTTTTTTTTACTGTTAAACAAAATTTCCTAGTGAAGAAAACGCCAAATTGACAGCAAACCCAACAAAAACAACTCCGCTTTAATCACTTTTAAATGCACAAAATAAGAACGTTTTTCGTCCTGCTGGAATAGCAGAACTTCTTCAGAAATCAGCGTTACAATAAATTACAGCCTTATATAAACTTTTAACCATTTGGCGCCAAAATTCAACAACACAGTTAATATGTATTTAAAGCTGTATAGCTACAATACATTATTTCTATTAATTTAATTGCAATCTGAATAAAATTTATAAATATACACTATATAATTCAAATAATAATGAATTAAAAATATATATTAATTAAACATGGATCAATTTTAAAATATTAAAAATATTCATCTGTTAAAAACTTAGAAAAACCATAAACAATCTCCTGAAAATCCCATATTCTTATACTTTAAATAACTTCATACTATATCGGGACTGTCCTACGTTTACAAGCAGTAGCAGCTTCTATTCATACAGCTTTGTTCATATTAGATAAACCAAGTATGAAGACCACCACAATAATGCAGCAAACACTTCTCTTTATTTAGAACAAGAACATAAAAAACGATGAGCACTTTCACGTACAAACTGTACGCTTCTTCAGATCTAATGTATTGCAAAAACCTTCATCCTTAAGTATCAAGCCAAATGCTGATTAGCATCATCAATTATTCATTTAATCAATTAAGTTTCAAAAGACCAATTTGTAAAACTTCAAGTTAATACCAACTATATGAACGTTATTTCAAAGACATCTTGACAATCTCATGAGGTGTGTGGAATCAACACTTCCCTGCTTATAGTTCATATGAAGCATTTCATTATACTTTATATATATTACAATTAAAACCAATATTGTCATGTATTTCCAAGGTCTTAATCTAAAATGAAACTAAAATGCATGTCTATAAGGACATCTTTAGAACATAAAACTCGTTGTGAAGCAACATGTTCAATTTTTTACGTAAAAATGTGACAGAATGCTGAACCCTTACTGTATATTTCACATCTATATTCAAACTTATATAGCGCGCTGTGAATAAAACAGCACTAGAAATATATAGTCACTTATTAACACAATGACCAAAGAATATGAGCGTTCATGAAAAATGCATATATCTTATAACAGAAACCAACATATATTTATATGTGGAATATATACTATGTATAAACAAATAGATAAAATCAATAAAATCAACTCATCTAAAGCCAGAACTCACTTAATCTCAACTCTTTTATATGCTTCCTCCATATACACAAATCTCTCTAAACATAATCTTAGCAAACTTACTTCATCATATAATAATATTGCCAGATTTGCAACTGCCTCTCCATATAGAACTCATCATTGTTTAAATCTCAAAAAGCTTGGGTGGCTGGAACTACCACACCTCATACAATACTATCAACTCACTATTGCCCATAATGCCCTACATCACCCTGAAAACACCCCAATACTCTCCTCCCTCATAACACCTTATAACAATCAGAGGCATCTACACTCCACCAACAAAATACTAGTCCAAACATCCCGATCCAAAAACTCAGCAGGTGACTCCACATTTTCCAACTCAGTTGGCAAAATATGGAATAAGTTACCACAGGAACTCACATCCCTAACATCACTCTCCCAATTTCAAACTAAACTAAAATCCTTCCTAAATATCCACTGGCTATGCTCTTGTCATAACCCAGGTTAGCTCTCTTTTTTTCCATCATTATACGACTCCTTAACATCCATTCTTTTTCTTCTCTTCTACTTACTCTAACTAATTATTAAATATTCCTTATCCTTTCTCTCTCTTTACCATCCTAGGTTTTTTCATTTTACTCAAAATTTAATTCAACCTGTTTCAAAGGTATTGCATATGTTTTTTTTTTCCCTCTATTTCTGTATATTGATGTATATCTTGAAATTGTTTAGTAGTTTGTAGTGGAGCTTTTCTCCCCGGGCCTCCACTGAAAATGGACATATACCCAGTTGGACTAGCCCGGTAAACAAATGTAAAAATAAAAATAAAATAAAAAAAATAAAAATAAAAATAAAGGACGCATCCATATTAAAGTAACGTATGTTAGAGACAATTTAAAATACATTTAAATATCAATACTATTTATGAGACTTGTTAGGCAGAATAGACAAGTATGAATATATGTATTGTATAACAATTAATTGTTAAAAAATATATATATATATCAATAAAAATATAAATATAATTAATAAATATATATAGAAAATGTTAAAAATGTTAAAATGTGTATAAAAACTAGAGAGTAAACCTATGTATGTTTGATTTGCGAAAGAAAAAATAATAATACATATCACTTGTATCTTTCATATGCGCTATTAAAAAATCTAAAAGAGTCCAATAGCTTAAAACAAAATATGAACATGCATATTTATATGTTTTGAAGTATATAATAATTATATAATATCTATAGTCCCTCAAATCAATCTTATTTCAAACTTCTCTTTTTAAGTATTGATCTAATACTAATGTACTGATTCAGGCCTGGGGCATAATGTGCTTTAAAGCGAATAATCCATTCCAATTCTATATTTTCTAATTCATTAAACGTGTCTCCCTTCCTTTCATTTAGATGGACCAGCTGTAATGTCCTAAATTTAAATCCATGCCCAGGATTATTCAAAATATATTTGGCTAAAGCATTTTTTTGATCATTCTTCTTAATGTCATATGTGTGATTATATATCCGTTCTTTCAAGGTTCTGGTTGTCATTCCTATGTAGAATGCATCACAGTTCTGGCAATTCGCTAAATATATTAAATTAGAACTGGTACAACTAGATCTAAAATTCGGTTTAAATACTATATTCATCCTAGGGTGTGTAAAATTAATGTCCTTTGTAATATAGTTACACATATTACATGAATTGCATGGATATGTCCCAGGCTTATTATGTATAGTCAAACTATTCATTGCACCTATTTGTAGCATATTTCTATCATTATTTCCATTATTCTTTTCAACACATAATAACCTCTTTAGGTTCTTACTATTGCTATATATAAACGTGGGTTTTTCCCCCACTAACTTCTTAGTTTCTTCATCAGTTAGGAGAATGTGCCAGTTTTTATATATTATATCAGTGATAAATTTATTATCACTAGTATACCTAGTTCAAAAGGATATTCGTTGTTTACTGAAATGATGTCTCTCTTGTGTATATTGTATATATTTTCTGTTTGCAGCTGAACTGCCAGATGATTGAAGGGACTGTTTTACTGACTGAATCAAACTTGAGCTATATCCTCTCTCTAAAAACATTTGTTCTAGTTTCGACATTTGTATAAGTCTTTCTTCACTGTCCTTACATAACTTATCAATTCTAATATATTGACTCTTTATGATGTTACGAAATATATGTCTGGGGTGCATGCTATTATATTCCAACATTGTATTTTTCCAACATGATTTCCTAAAAATGGTATGATGTAATAGACCATTCTCATCCTTCAATATGGTGATATCCAAAAAATCTATTTTGGTTGTGGAATGTTCAAAGGTGAACCTAAAAAATGAAGTAGTGGATTCTAAATATTCCACGAACACTAAAAATTAATCCAATGTTCCATTCCAAAAGATTATGATATCATCAACAAAACGTTTATATAACAGCATTTTCTCAAAATTGACATTGTTGAACAAATGCATACATTCCCAGTAATAAACCACTAAATTTGCGTACGTATTCGCACTAGGAGTGCCCATGGCAACTCCCCATTTTTGTAAGAACAAAGTGTTGTCATACATAAAAACATTGTTGCTTAATATAAGCTCTAAAATAGCATTCAGTAAAATCTGTTCATTGTTATTGAATCTATTGCTATCTTTAATAATATGTCTAATAGCCTCTGTACCGTAACTGTTTGGTATAGATGTAAATAAATTCTTCATATCCATGCTTATTAGAAAACAGTCAGCTGGAATCCCTTCTTCAAAATTCTCCAGTACATCTAATAGTTGATATGTATCTCTTAATATGGATGTAATGTCATCAACTATAGGTCTTAATTTTTTCTCTATATATACTGACATTGTTTCTGTAACCCATCCATCTCCAACAACTATAGGTCGTAGAGGTGGTGGTAATATGCCTTTATGTATTTTTGGTAGCCCCTTTATATATGGGACCTTAGGTTGTTCTACTAAAAAGTATGTATAAAGATCATGGTCAATTTGTCTGCACATTAGAAAGTCATATAGTTCATGATGTACTGTGTAAATTATTTTAGTTAAATCAGTGTGATTTATTTCATTATAGGTATCTGTGTCTTTAAGCATGGTATTCATAGTAGTATTGTAAGTAGAGCTATCTAAAATTACTATCCCACCCCCTTTATCCGCTGGTTTAATTGTTATACTTTTATCACGTTGTAAAGAGTACAAAGATTCCCATTCTGAATGAGACATGTTAGTATACAGTCCTTTCCTCTTGTTATTAAAGTAACCATAAAAATCTTTTTCACATGCTTTCATAAAACATTCTGTTACTGGTGTAGGAGTCTGAGTAAATGTACTCTTTCTTTTAAAACTATAAACATTTTTAGCATCATAATATTTAGAATTACTTCCATTTCTTTCAAAAAAACATTTCAGATTAACATTGTGAACAAATAGCCTCAGGTCAGTTAGCACTTCACTTATGTTACTAACCTGGGCTGGCACAAACGAAAGACCTTTGTTAAGCAGTAGACAGTCAGTCTCTGTCAAAGTTCTTCCTGACAAATTAAATACTAAATTCGTCATTCTCTTCTTCGGTTCCTGTTGCCATAGCTCGTCTGTTCGCCTGAAAACTTTCTCTTTGTCCGCCCTCTGCTCCTGGATCTGCTCTGAAATGTTTCGCGAAATTTCACTGGTAGGGGTAAAAAACCCTCTAGATTGCCTTGTTTAATCTTAGGTATCGCGCCCTGTATGTTGGAACCTTGTTGTATAAGCGCTTGTTGGTCAGGAGGGGGAGTGTCTCTAACATCACGATTCATTGTACTGACGGGTGTTAAAGATGACGTAGGTGTGTCGACCATGGGTGCTGAGTTCCTTAAAGTGGAACTGTCATTAGATAACTGAGTGATATTTCCTTCATTCATTGAACATTCTTCTGATCGATGTGTGTTCGTGTTAGAATCAGATTCAGTTATTATTCCTCGATGTCTTGGCCACGCAAAAACTTGATTGTTGGTAAAATCTGTGTGGTCCCTTTGAAGTTTGCGTGTTTTAATTTGTTGTAACTTATCTCCATATGCAGATAGTTGGCAATACATATTATCTAGTTTCTGCTGAAAATATTCCCCTTTAAAATTTGCCGTAATTTCTTTCATTAAGGTTTCAACCTGTAAGTTCAGTTCTTTCTCGATTGGGAGGAAATACTCTATAAGAAGTTTTATGTAATTAAACCCCAGATCTAAATTCAGCTGTTGCCACCTTCTGAGCAATTCCGGGTGACTTTCGCCGTATGAAGGCATACAGAGAACTCTCATCCCCCTTGGAATTACTTTAAAATGTAAGCACGCTTCTAGATGTCTTCTCTGCCACATCAGTCTGTATAACTTATATAATGCATTCTCTAAGTCTCTGGATACATTGTTGAATTCTTTCTGTTTATCTAATATCACTTTTTCTGTGTTCATATTGGTTGAGAAAAATTCCATATTAATTAATGGATTATCTTTCAGTTCAAATAAACTGTTCCATTTCCTTACCCCGGTTCTTGTGTCCGGTGCATAATCTAGTTCGATTGCAATAGCATCCATCGTGTGTAAGCAGCCGAGTGTAAGAAAAAACAGCAACTGGAGTATACACAACCTCAGCTAGCTCCCAAAGGTCTTCACTACTAAATCCAAATAAACGTAGTAGATAAACCAAGTATGAAGACCACCACGATAATGCAGCAAACACTTCTCTTTATTTGTTCATATAAATTTATTATAAATTCTCTAAAAAAACTATGCATATATAAAAATTCCTATATTCTAGATGATGTGTAATTGTATCAACTTATACTTACATAACTTCATACTACATCGGGGATATCCTATATTTTCAACCAGTAGCAGCTTCTATTCATACAACTTTATTTATATGAATTTATTATGAATTCTATTAAAAACTATATACTTATATTTTATTTTTTATTTTATATTTTATGTTTCATTATATGTTTGATGCAAAATCAAAAAGTTGATGGATAATACCATCAATCTTTTTATAAGGAGTTGATTATAAAATACAATATATATATACACACACAAAAAAAAATCATCGATTCCTACTTAATCTTATACATGCCTTACAACTAGCTATAAAATACATAAATCAATAAAATTATATATTAGCTATTAATTGATTATTAAAAAATGATATATGTGAATTTGCAAAGTGAGTGTAGTTGAATTACTCATCTATGGTGAGGAAATGAAACTATCTTCATCTCTCTAAACTCTTGAGTTTTAACAAACACATAATTGAACATTTATCATTGAGCCCAGGGTACATGTAGGCATTAAGCCTTATTTGCCATAACAATTCTATTCTTTCCAAAATTAAACTAATTGGGCCTCCTCTGATATCCTGATTAACTTGTTGAACTACTCTAAATTTAAATTTATGTTCAGGATTTAGAATGATGTGTCTAGCTAGAGCATTCTCTTCCTTATGTTGGTTTATAGCCTTCATATGTTCTGAAACTCTCTCCTTTAATTTTTGATCAGTTTTTCCAATATAAAATGATGAACATGCTTGACATTTAGCTATATAAACCACTCCTTTACTATTGCAATTGAATCTTCCTTTGAGGTTGAGTTTATAATCAATAACCTCTATACTGTTTCCCGTGTCCATTAGATGACAAAATGAGCAATGTCCACATTGCATCATTCTTTGATTTCTGGTCGGCAATTTTTTTGCTTCTGAAAAATTTGTTTGAAATAGTTAGTTTTTCTCCAAACAATTTTAGGTGTGAAATTGAATACTGAAGCTAAACTGACGTCATCCTTTAATAATGACCAATTCTTGATTATTATCTCTTTAATGGGTTTATAATGTGAAGAAAAGTTGAAAATACATGCAAGATCAAAATTTGTACTGATGTTATTTTTTTCTTCTTCAAGAAATATCATATCTCTATTATCGTCTTGCATGTTACTTTCCACAACTTTATCTCTTAATATAGGTGTACATAAACCACTTTCCCTTTTTGATTTTACCTCAAAAATGATGTCTTCTATCAATTTTATTGGATATGCCCTATTTAGAAACATCTGTTTCAGTGTTAAACATTCTTCTGAAAATTTTTCATCCGTTGTTATCATTCTTGCAGCTCGGACTAATTGTCCCTTTAAAACTGAGCGCTTTTGATACAAAGGATGTGCACTTGAAAAGTGTAAAAAATTATTTGAATATGTTGGTTTCCGATACACCTGAGCCTCATATTGCTTTAATTGAAAGTTTTTAATTAGTTGTATGTCCAAATATGCTATTGATGTAGTATTGAAGGTGTAAGTGAAATTCAAAAATTCAGTAGATTGATTCAGCATCTTCACAAAAGTATCAGCTGTTTGTTCTGTACCTTCGAAAATTACAAAAATATCATCAATAAATCTAATGTAGAACTTCACTACATCTTGAAACAAGGGTTTAGAAAAAATATACGTACTTTCCCAGTATGACATCACCAGGTTCACATAACTAGAATCATATGGTGATCCCATAGCTACCCCCTTCTTTTGTATATAATATTGATTTTCGAAGAGGATGAGGTTATAGGAAAGAACTATATCTAAAAGTTCTTGTATTAAAGTAACTTCAGAATCCGATGCATGTTTTTGATGCATCCTACTAGTAACTCATTCAATCCCTTCTGTATGTGGGATACTAGTATACAATTCCCTAACATCAATAGTTAAAAAATTGTATTCATCTTTATATGTGAAATTATTTATTTTTTCCAAGAACATCCATGAATCTTTTATTATCCATTCTTCTTTTACGACATATTTCTTAAGGATAGAATCAATGAATTTTGCACATGCGTATGTAGAAGAATTTCTCCCATCCACTATTGGTCTGAATGGGGGATTCTGTAGGCTTTTATGAATCTTAGGCACCCCGAAAATACAGGGTGCTTTTGGTGCCATTATCACCAAATAGTTATAAACATGTATGTCGATTCTACCCTCAATAAACAACTCGTTTAAAAAGCTTTTTATGAACTGATTAGCCTTATTATACTCATTGAGTGACGCTAATTCATAAACATCAGTTGAAATAATCTCTCTTATATGTTGGACATAATCTGGAACGTCCATAAAGACTAGCCCACCGCCTTTATCCGGGTTCATTATTCTAACATTAGTCATTAGTAAACATTCCAAACTATCCCTTTCCTCTGGTTTTAAGTTATCGATAAATTTAGAATTATTCTTATCCAATTCCCTTAGATCCACTTCACATATTTTTTTCAAAAATACCCAGCAAATTGTGTAGGGGTGGGTTGAAACAACTTGCAACTCTAAATTCATGTACATTATTAGTTGCATCTCGTTGCCCTCCCAACAAATTAAAGCGGAGTTGTTTTTGTTGGGTTTGCTGTCAATTTGGCGTTTTCTTCACCAGTTTGTTTTTTCATTTATGGTTAAACAAAATTTCCTCTTCGTAGACATCAACTAAACAATTTGCAAGAAGAAACCATCAAAGGCAAAGCCAACAAGTAGGAGAGTTAACTGAAAGTTTAAGCCCTTTTGCTTTATAAAAGAGAAAAACACATTACAAAGTAATGTAGCTTACAACTTCCACTTCCTTAAACATTTAATAGTCATATGACACAATATCCAATCAAAACTCATTGCATTGGTAATTTAAAGAAACTATCCATATTTAGTTATCTTTATAACACTGTAACAGCAAAAATAAAACCAAAGATAAAATTAAATTATGATCCAAAAACTTATGGAAGTTGTCAAATCAAACCAGCACTTTGGTCACTCTATACTCCATTCATGTAGCCAAGCTGTGGAATTTCATTCCCCAAGACCTTATACGTGAAAGTAAACTGAAAGCATGTTTGCACAATCTAAAAATCTAACTCCACTTGGACCTGTCCTTGTACCTGAATTCCTTCTCCAGCCATCCTCTCTTTTGGCTGCTGTATTGTTATTGTGCCTGAATTGAATCAAGTCTCTTTCATTTGTGAATTATAACAATTTCCCTCACCCATGTCCTTTTTCCTGATTTACATGCCTTACCTATTATATCTCCTTTATTTCTCAGTTATGTACATTCCTGTTTATAGTTTACCCCTTCTGGGCTCTTTATCTACCTCACAGCCCTTTTATGTGCCTTCTACAGCAGAGTTGTCTTCTTTTCTGTGAGTGACATGCAGAACTGGATACAATATCCCAGATGTGATTTGAACAGCTGGCCTGAGCCCTTTAAAATAGAACTTCCTCATCCCTTGAGTTAACCAGCTCTTCTACCATCACTGACTATACATCCCATATTTCTTTTTTGCTTCTGGTCAGTACATGCACTTGGCAGCATGTTTTAAGCCACTCCATGGGATGAAGCCCTGTGGGAAGATCTTTGCAGTTCTGGTCCTTCAATGAAGTAGGCCTCGATATTTTCATCGTTGGCAAAATGGGATCCGATATTATGGCACTTCGAAAACACAAAGTAAACCCATATCAAAATAAGGTAAACCTATATATATATATATATATATATATATATATATATATATATATATATATATACACACACATATACACACACACACACACACACACACACACACACACACACACACACACACACACACACACACACACATATAGTAGTAATTAAATTTAAATAATTTGTCAGTATTGTCTAGTATATATTATTTAGCTACGGTGGTGGTGCTGCGGTAGCATTGTCGCCTCACAGTCAGAAGTTGTCCTGTTCGATTCACAGCTAGAGCGTCTTCTATGTGGAGACATGTGTGAATGGGCGTACCTTCGTTGAAGGTTGTGTGTCAGGGCCGGCAACTCGGCATGTAAAAATCTACTGCCAATAATTAGCGGACCGGAGTTCCACTGTGGCAACCCCTAACCAGGAAAAGCCAAAAGACACAACAACAACAACAACAAGTCTAGTATATTATTTCCTTGTGTTGTCTGTTATCAATTGTGTCATATTGTGGAACCACATTTTTTCAATAAACTTTCTAAAATATTCTTTCTTAGTACAAATATGTATTCCAATCTATGGCAGGGTAGCTGAAATCATATAGAATGTAAGAATAGGCTTGATAGTTTTGCTTGATAGTTTTGCCAAAATAAATCTTACATAAATACAGTATTTTCATTGCATTGGTGTAGAAATGCAGCCATATTAAAGCAGGCCTGTATCTTCATTTTATATTTCTTATTTTTCTAGCAGTTTCAGTAAATGCAGTTTCAATAGAATGGAATGTTTCAGTTAAGGCTATAAATGAGCTCAGTGAAATAACCTTCAGGACAAAGCAATAATAAGGATGAGACATGCTAACAGAGTGTGCAAATCATTTGGTACAGAACAGAACTTGTTTAGATGGTACAAGGCTTGGGAACTAAGGTTAAAGAAGTGTGTAAAACTTGTTGGAAATGTACAGGGTTTTAGCATTATGAGAGAGACTTTCTAGAGAGAAGAGCTCAATCTGGATACTCAGGAGATTGAGTAAAGAAGTAATTTTAAAAGTCCAGCAGTCCAGATAGTCAGAAACTACAGAAAACAGTGGAGTTTGTTTTAATTCTGCAATTACAGAGAAAATAAACAATTCTGAGTTCAGAGTTACAAAGGACAGTATAATACAGTCTGTCTCAATTCATCAGTATAAGACTTGTTTGGATCTTGTTAAATTACTACATCTACCAACACTATAAGCTGCCACTACATAGTAAACTACCTTTATAAAACTCACCTGAGTAAAGACTATTATTCTGAAAAGTGCAAGACGATTTTGCACATAGTGAAACCAAGATATTTGACATTTATTCAGCACAGCTCTGTTTCTCTAAAAATGGCAGATGTTGGGGCCTGCCTTGATAAAGTGATCTTGTTTTCTTGCATTCATTCCTTCTTCCCAGAATACAGTTCAAGTCCTCTTTATATGAGTCATGTTAAACATAAGGAAATGGTGTTTTCTCATGCCATTAAAACAGAATGTCAGGAATGTGAAACACTGTCATCTAAACACACCCTCTGTAACAGGGCTACTTCTATGTTTCCCTGAGTGAACCTCATTTATGTGTCTGTCAGAGCTTGTTCTATGCTATAAATAGCTGTTAGCTACTTCCAGCAAAAAAATGCATGTAGGTAAATAGCAGGCTTTTGTAAAGGGATACTTTTGTACTTCTAAAATAATTGACAGACCTTCCTCCACACTCTCATGTTGAGGTGTGAAAACTCTCATTGCAGTAAATTATCCTTGTTGTATATTTACAGGTGACAAGTAGCAGGTTTCCAAACTAAGTCTGTTTGCTACCTCCTAACACCTTCAGTGGGAAGTTTTATCCTCTCTCATGAATGATGCAGAATTAAAATGTGCTTTACTAGTTCCTTAATTATTTCTGTCATGTCCACCCTCTTTTTTTTTTCTATTTCATATTTATTTATACTTTGGTAACAAGGAAAGTGAACTTGTCCCAGAAGTCTTTTCAGCCACGACTCAGGCTACATTGGCAAAGATAATAACAAGTAATAAATGCACTTAGCAATATAAAGAAAACAATACTGACATAAAGACATTGACAAAGATTGCATGTGCAGCATATAGCCAGTCATACGATTGTAGAGTTTACTAGGCTATTGACCTGGAGGTCATTTCAAGCTTAGCCATTTCAAACCAGTGTAATACCATAGATAATCTAGTCAATACCCAGGAATGTATTTAGTAATGACTGCCATGTCCAGGAGGGTTCTGGGCGCATTCCCAGGTATGAATTTATGGTGCCCATCCATTTGTCCAGGTTCCTTTTGAGCAGTGTCATAGAG
The DNA here is from genome assembly GCF_019279795.1 of Protopterus annectens. Taxonomy (NCBI): domain Eukaryota; kingdom Metazoa; phylum Chordata; order Ceratodontiformes; family Protopteridae; genus Protopterus; species Protopterus annectens. The sequence goes on from NC_056741.1 coordinate 1,941,798,525, forward strand.
GTGCTCTGCTTCACATGAAGTGACAGCCTATTCCAAAGATGCAGCAGTAACTAGGAGGCAAATCTGTCCCTCCAGCACATCCTATTCAAGTCGCAGGCCAATAGGTCCCTGAAATGGGTAGCTCTAGTCCCGTTTGATTTATGAATGTGCAGCAAATTTATTAAGTTTGGGTCAGAGATTGCTCTGTATGCCAGGTATAAGTCTCCCCTAAGAAGTCTATATGATACTGATTATAGTGACAGAGACTTTAGTCTGTCTGTGTAAGGCACATGCTGGAGTCCCTTGATCTTCTTTGTTAGAAACTTCTGTGGTCTCTCCAGTTGCTGCAGGTGCTTTGGGTGGTACATGCTAAAAGGGACATTATACTCAATTATGAGCCTGATTAGTGACGATAATAGAAGGGTTATAACCTCATTTGCTCTAGAGGCGATGCCTTTGCTAATCAAGCGTTCTACATAGAAGGCCTTCCTTACTACAGTAGACACATGGTGGTCAAAGCTAAGGTCGCAGTCTACTTGTGATCCCAGATCCCTTACCACTTCATAGGTACATAGAGCATTGTTGTTAATCTGATAGTGTGAAGGGACATTGTTTTTACTGAAGGGAATGATGATACATTTCTTTGCATTTAGTTTGAGACCATGACTATGACACCAGCCATTGGTCTGTGTAACACCACCCTGAAGTATACTGACATCATCTAGGTATTCAATAATTGCACCCAATTTGCAGTCGTCCGCAAACTTGTTCAGCCACAGCCCCTTAGTTGTGGCCTGAACATCTGAGAAGTATATACCAAACATTAGGGGGCCCAGCACTGACCCTTGTGGTACCCTAATAGTGACAGGTCTGCTGGTTGATGTGGAGTCACCCATGTTGATAGTGTGTGACTGGTTTGTGAGTCAGTTGGCACCCCATTTTCCAACAAAGGGGTTTACATTCTGTTTGCTATGTTTATCAGTAATGCCTGAGTGTGGGATTGTGTTGAAGGCTTTGGCCAAGTCGAGGCATGCTTTTTGCACAGATTTGCGCTCAACAATGGCCCTGGTCACATTTTTGAAGAAATCCACCAGGTTTAACAGGCAGGATCTGCCCTTGACAAAGCCAAATTGGGTCGGATCCAGAGTTTGGAGGTTGCCTATGTCTTTATTTATGAGGTCCACGATGATACATTCCATGACCTTACAGATAAGGCTGGTCAGACTTATGGGTCTATAATTCCCTGGGTCTGTTGCTAAGCCACCTTTGTGGAGGGCAATAACTGTTCCTGCTCTCCATTCTACATGAACATAGTATGTGGTTAGCCTGTGATTGAATAGGGTACTTAATGGTGATGCTAGTTCATGTTTTAGTTTGTTTAAAAACAGCCCAGGATGCTTTCTGGTCCCATAGAGGCTGTGTTTTTTGCCTTAGACAAGGCTTTAATGACATGTTCTTCTGATATGTAGGGTGGGTACAAGGTTTGTGATAAGTTTGGAGGGGTTAAAGGAGTAAAATTTTCACCAAATCTGTCCGCCATCAGGTTTGCTATCTCTACGGGATCAGCGTGTATGATTCCATTAGTCACTAGTTCAGCACATGCTTGGGTCCTACCTTTTAGCTGCATACATAGCTGTAAAAGGCCTTATGATTATCCTTGGCTGTGATTGCTAAGTTTTTCTTAAAGTTACTCTTAGAGGATTTGACATGTTGACTTATTTGCCTATTGAGGTTGAGTAGGAAGCTTTTCTATTGTTGGGGCCTCGCCTTAGTTTTCCTAGACAGCAGCTTTTTTTGCATTTGTTGTAAAGTTTGTTGATCCTGGATGTCCACCAGGGTGGCTTGTTTTTACTTGGGGCTCTGGCTTTGATTCTGTCTAGAACAACCGAGTCTATACACTTATGCAAGTGATTGTACAGGGCTTTAGTGTAGGGCTTTAGTGTAAGCTTTGGTATAGTTACCAATTCCAGCTGGTGCTAGGACCTGGAATGCATTTATACCTTTCCCTAGAAGGGTATAGTTTGTCTTGGTGAAGTTTTTTAGTCTGACTTCACTCTTTGTGAGTTCTGGTGTCAGTGCCAGTTCGAAGGCAACTGATTTGTTGTCCAGTTTATCTAATGTGGGCCCGACAGTTGCAGTGGTACATCTGTTTGCCATGTTAGTGAGGACCAGATCTAGTATGTTTGTTCCTCTTGTTGGGGTTTGAACAATTTGTTCTAGGGCATTTGAGTTAACAAAGTCAAGGAACTTTTACCCTGATGAGTTATGGCTAGAGTAGGTTTCCCAGTTGATGGTGAGATAATTGAAATCCCCCATGACCAGAGTGTTTGGCAATATTTAGATTGACTCCAGTTTGGTCAAGTAGGCCTCGTGAATTATGATCCATGGAGGGGACCCATAACTAGTTATGACTTAAATGGGAGGTCTTACCCATAGTAATCTGAACTTGGAGTAACCCCTGTCTAACTAGTCAGGAGGTGAAGTTATCTCTAATATAGATATAAACATTGCCTCCTTTGGTTCTCACACATTCGTTTTGTGGTCTGAAGGTGTTATCACAAAGGGGGTGCTTTCAGGACTGATCTAGTAGATGGGTGTTTCTGATGGGGTTTTTGGCTGGTGGTTTTATATTGTCACATCTCACTAGCAATACCTTTTAGACTGGAGATGTACTAAAGATGAGGACTACACTAATGTACTACAGCTGTATCTAAGGGAAAATTGTCAAAATTATCTGTCTGGCTATGGCCCACGATTGAGTGCCAATGCACGGTGCTGCTAGGGTTGCCACATTTTAAGTGGACAAAAGTGGGACATGGGGGTGTGGCCAATATGACACTGGTCACACCCTCTACAATGACATCATCACAAGAGTGGTGAAGGAGATGCAGTTATGGAAACAACAACTGGCTGGCTGCTAGGGTGGATAGCTGGCTGGCTGGAGTGGCTAGCTGGATGGATGAATAGCTGGCTGGATTAATGGATGTCTGGCTGGATGGTTGCTGGTGTGGCTAGCTGGATGCTGGAGTGGCTGGATGGATGGATGGATGGATGGATGGATGGATGGATGGATGGATGGATGGATGGATGGATGGCTGCTGGAGTGGCTAGCTGACTGGCTGGCCGCTGGAGTGGCTAGCTGAATGGATGAATGAATGACTGCATGGATGAATGAATAACTGCAAGGATGAATGGATGGCTGGCTGGATGGATGAATGGATGGCTGACTGTATAATTGGCTCTGTAGCTGGCTGGCTGGCTCAGCTCTTTGAAAAAAAAACAAATCTCACTCTTAATTTTGCTAGCAGTTATAGAAGTGCTAAAACAAACTGCTCTACAGCCACGATCTTTGTAGGCATCTTCCTGCCCCCGTCCCCATCCCCTTCATGAATTACAGCCAATTACTGCACAATTTGAAACACCCAGACCTAACATGGAATAGCTCTGCCTCCAGGTCCAGGTTGGTGATGTAACTGAATTGCTATGGAAATTCCAGAAGACATTTCAGCTTTTCCATGGCAATTCAGTGAGACTGAAAAGCAGGACTTTTCAAGTCCCACTGCTTTGCACAATGGGCAATGGTATAAGGTAGCTCAACCCTTGAGTATCCTGCTGATAATGGGATGGGTGTCAACCTTAGGTTGTAGTTGCAGTACAAATAGTGCAGGTTAGTTTGCAGTATTAAAATACAGTATTAAATAAGCAGAACACAATAAAAGTGCAGTAAATAGTATAATCAAGCAAAAAACAGGCAACTTATGTTTTTTGGGAAGCTCAGAAGCCTCTAGTTGTCTGGAATCTCAGCTTTGAGTTGTGACTGGTAGCCCACTTCAGTTCAGCTCGGTTCAAAAACAAGCAGAAATCTGCTCAAACTCAGGGCTTAAATACCAGAAGCTATAAACTTAAAAAAATCTTTAAAAAAGTTCAAAAGAACAAGCCATGTCAGCAGCAGTTTCCTTCCTTTGCTACTTCTTACTTCTGGCACAGTTACCTGGTATTCTTCCATGTCTCTGCTAGTCGACTGCTGTTTATGGTTCAGTGTAGGTGAACAGAGGAAGGTCTTAAACTGCTTACTTTATAATGAGGGCCAGTATTGACTCCTTGTACCTAGAGTAGGTGACCTGAAATATTTTGGTGTCTGGATTATTGGTTGGTCCTGCTTGCAAAACTTAATATAACAGATTCTCTGCTCTTTTAATTGCTTAAACATAAATGTTTGTTGTCCCTGATTTCCAGCAAATGCAACTTGCTAATTCATTAGGATGTATCTGTTTGCATCTATTTATACTTAAGAATTGTTGTGTGTGTCACTATTTGATGTGTCTCATTGGAGATGTGAGTTCACATGTCTGTTTCTGTATGCCATCCCCTGAATTGGTTAACAGACTCTGTACCATCACAGTAACATGGCTTACACTTGTGGAGTGAATAAAATGTTGGCATTTTACTTACCAGGCAACCTAAAGACAGGCTGAGCATCTGACATAGGGACTGACACAAGGAAGGAACATAGGGACATAATAAATACAGGCCTAGCTACAGTGTTCAGGGAAGGTTAATCTTTTAGTGTTCTGTTCAGAATACTTTAAACCCAATGTGGGAAGAAGAGAGCACTGCTTTTGAGCTAGTTGTCTGTTGAGGATCACCTAATTTTATCTCACTCTCCTACTCAGAGTGTCTTGTATTCCCAGACAGTGGAGCCATACACATTTTTTTTTTTAGATATAAACCTGTTGTAGTTGCCTTTTTGCATATTTTGAATATATTACCACCACAGAAGTGAATGGGCCTGTTTTGGGACAAAGGATACCTGCAACGTTGCACAGAACACACGAGTCGTGTATATGTGTCCTTTCAGTCATACATTTCCTATTCACCATGTTGTACTTAGTGGCAGTGTACATGCTTCTCTGAGTCACTCTAAATGGACTGGCTCAGGCCACTAAACGGACCAGCAGACTTGTATTTCTGCTTACCAGTTTATTAGCATCATACCAGCTAGGCATTCCTAACCACTAAAGAACTCTACAGCAAGTACAAAGTTTCAGGTTATACCTTCCAACCTTGTAACTGGGCAGCAGAACATTATATAAGTAGGTAGTTTTGCTTAGAGGTCAGCTGGCACTGCTGGCTACATTAAACCACTGTGCTTTATCATCAGAACCCAATAGGGTTTCACATGAGGAGCATTTCAGATGGGTCTTTCTCAATGAACAATCAAAGATTATGAAAAGCAAGATTTACCATACAATTTGTCTGCATGCTGATTATCTCTTCATCTGATATGTGGTCTACCTTGTACTAATAAAAGCCTGCAAATGACATTTTCATACTTTTTCTTTATATAGGTCATGACATGAGTTTTAACTGTCAGAAACAAATGCATAGTTATTCAGTGTACAGCATTATAATGGAACAAGTGATACTTGAGTAGACTGACGTAGGTCACAGATTCTGAGATTCCACAGTCATTTACTTTGTGTTTATAGTAATTAAACGTACATGCTACCATTACCACACACAAACTTGTGTCACCGTGCATTTCCCTTGCATGACAAACCATGTTGCTGTTTGTAAATAGTGCAGTTCTTTGGTAAATTAGGGTTTTCTGTTTTTGCTTGGCTGTTATCACGTGGATGAATTTTTAATCTTTCAGTGAATGTTTGTTGTCATCAACACCCTTTTTCTCATGTTTGTATGGGATTGGGGTGCCACATCAACATCAGCCAATATAAGCAAATCAGCTAGAGCCAGTGTTTAATCTAGTGTTTTACATCTGAGTCACGAGTGTCAGCTTTAAAAATCCAAGGGCCAAATGAACTATTTTTTTTTTCAAAAATTAAAGTTTTGTAATATTTACCTGTGGAATCCAGACCTGATATTGCTTTTCTGTTTTTTTTTCCTGATAATTTCTGATTTCTGATGAAATACACAAACCGTATTTCAAAGATTTTGTATTACTTTCCTATCTAGGAAGCACTGATCAGCTAGATTCTTCCTTTTAAAGCATGATAGGAAAAGAAGTGGGTTGTGCTTTGTGATCATCACTCTTGTGGCCAAACATGTAATTAAGTGTACTAATGGGTGTGATCAGTACACTAAACAGGGGTAATAATTACGATCATGTATTAATTAATGGCTACATCACATTTAGCTGAGGGCATTACTCAGTTAAGGCCCCCTCAGTTAAGCTTCTGCATTGATTAAATTCACAATAACTGTTAAGGAGCATAAAAGTAATTTACCTTTCACTTCACTGAGAAGTGTGACTCTTTGTGCATTTGTTTGTCTTTGTAGATACCATTAGTGAATGGATAGTGAAGCAGATACTAGGAAAAGGTGTGAAAGGGTTTACTTAGATTTCCTTCTGGCTAAAATGCATTCCCTTTTTGCAACATACCAGTTTCATTTAAAATGTTGAATTATACAACAGGGTATCGGTTGATCAATGTGCCTACATATAAAGTATTTTCAAGTCTTGTAAAAGCCTTACTATACAGGCTTCTAGTATATCACTCTCAAATGATTTAAAGGACCACTATACTCAAAGGCTAAATAAATATATTAATCTTATATTGGTGTTTTGTGTGGTATCATTTTTCCTTCAACAGTAAGTGCAGTATGTAGTCAGTGGTGCAGATTTGTGGAGGTAAATACTAGGCACTAGTAGGCTAATACTAGTCTGCACACTGTTAAAAGTCTAGCCAATAAAAAAGAGGTCAGAATCAAACCCTGCATCTTGTAACTGTGTGGTAAAGACTTTAACCATATGTCAACCCCTTTCCCCTTAAAAGTAACTGTAAACTGGATTTGAGCCCTGAATCTCTTGTCTTGTTTCTCTAAGCTCACTTCACTTATACCTTTGCCACAGGGAAAGTTAAAATTATCTATAAATTGGATTCAAACCATGCGTTGCCTGTCCTGTTTTTGTAAAGTCAGTTCACTTACATCTTGTGCTACAGACATGGGCAGTGGAATGCCTACTTTCAAATAAAAGAGAAATGATGGATGTCCTTTACATATACAAACATATAATCTATTAATAAAATCTTGTTTCAACCTTCCCATAAAAAAGTTTGCATATATTGATGTATCTAGTGCATACATAGCACCTTTATAAAAATATGTGCTTTAATTAGAAGTTTAAGTGACAAAAACAACTTCTTATTTCCCTGTGGTGCCTGTTGCACTTGTTCATGTACACAAAGAGACTCTGGGAAAATAAATGATGAAAAAAGTACAAGTGAAATCAGAAATGTAATTGTAATACTAAAGCAGCAATTTATGCTTCTTGATGTACTTGTGATTGTTTACATTGGTTAATCAGGAAAGGATTTTAAAAAGAGAGAGCAGAAACATGTTAGAGATATGAAAAATAAAAAAAATTCTTTTAACAATGCATTTAAAAAACATAATAACAACAGTAGTCTTTTATAGGCTACTCTTTTGGAACAATTTGATTTGTGTGAAAGTGAAGGACAAATACAAAAAAAAAATGTTTGTTATATAAAGAGACAGTGTCTATATTAAAATTGGATTATTTAACCAAAAGGGTTAAATGATGAATGTTCATGAGAAAGTGTTTGTCACTGGATGTTTGTTTTAAATGGGTATTTACATAAATGTAGCTATAGATGTCTAGTTTGGTTTTATTTATTATCTCTTGGATGGTGTAAAGCCAGGCACTTAGAAGTTTGAATAAAAAAATTTTAATTCATAAACGTATTCCGCACTATACACTGGATGCATGGTAGCTGGGGACTAGTGTGCTGTAAACCTGGTCACATGATTCATATGCTGAATTTTGATGATTACACTGCTGAATCCATGTACTTCTGTGTGCGGTATTTGGCATATTTTATGACTCCAGTACGTAGTATCTGTCAATGGTGCATTAACGCCTGCTATATTATGGGACACAGCTGCCAACATACAATGCAAAGCACACAGGATAGCAATCTGTCTGTGTGTGGTATATTTGGTGGTCAGAAGCAGAAGTGACCCAAATGTTCCAATGTTGCCACCTTTTCACTATGTTTGCTTTGCCCATACTTTATAATAGTATATAATTAATTCAGGAAGCATATATTTTGACATGTTGCTTTCCTGCTAGAATTTGGCCTTTCCTATCATCCTTTTTTTTTTTTGAGGACGGACATGTTTGTTGCACATATAGCAGTTCTGCTGAGCAATACTTTGCGCCAGACTGTAGTCCACTGAATTGAATTCTCAGCTAGAATTTCTTAAGCTGATGTAAGAATTTCTCATATCTCTCAGGTGTCAAAATTTTTGGCTTATAAATTTTAGTCTGTTCCTGTCCAAGTCCGTGGTTTTCTGGCAGATGATTGAGGATTGAATTCAGTAAATAATGACAAACATTTGAGTTTCAGACTTCATAGTCTTCAGAAATGCTCACTAATACAAACCTTTTATAGCTAGTTCCTAAGTTTATCAGAGCAATATGTAAAATTTGCTCCTGATATTGGGCCCTTGTCCCCGTTGTTTTTGGCCTTGAGCAGATTTCTTGCACTTAGAAGTTGAAAGGTATGGTGTTATTCCTACCTCTATGTTTATACTGTGGTTGTTTAGATTTATATTGTGCTACTGTCAGCTGCTGCTCCTATTTTTTATAGAAGGGGGAACCGCATACCTAGCTGTCAGAGAATCACTGCTAGACCAATGGCTATGGCAACTGCATGGAATGTGTGTATGTGGGGGGGTCCTAGGTTCAGTCCTCAGACAAAGGTGAGTGTTTTCCTTTCTCACTGAGTTCTTAATACGTTTTGTAAAGGATCTAAATGAAAATGGCTACATTCATTTATTTGTTTATTATTGCATGCACTTATCTGTAAGGCTATATTTTCAGCCATGTCCTGATTACAAGGTACCAGAAAAAGTAATTTAGTACAGAATTTTACAATATAAATGTATATACAGCTGAATGCAGTTATTGTGCATTTCAAAGCTACATTAGTAAATGAGTGTCACCTGTTGCATTATGAACAGCTGAAGATTAAATGTGAATGTGCATAGGAAACGCATGTACGTGGTGTTATACCACTAGATATACCAACAGCTGTGAGTTTGATGCCATTTGTGGTCTAGTCTATCAGTTGTTTTCTTGGGAAGGAGGGGGACTGTGCAAGACTGAAGCCCGTGTTGATGTGAATGTGAATATCAAGCTGGTGTGCTTCATGTGGACCTAGGTATTATGAAGGTAGCAGCTGATATGGCTAATGTTTTATCATATATTACATGTTTCTGATGGAAGTTTTGTTTTTTGATTGTTACATTTGCCTTGGTTTGCTAGGTTAGCTGTTATTGCTTTCTTGCACAATGATTACATTGCATTATGAGTATTATTAGCTGATAGTAAGTGTATTAGTTTTGGTCCTGCTACTGAAGAGGCTTTTTATACAGTGGTGAGGTAATACTGGGGAGTGGTGAGGGAAGTTTTGAGACTGTGGTAATGTTCACAATCCAGATACAGGCCTTAAGGTTCACAATATCTGCTCGGGATTGATTGTGTTTAAGACTTATCAATGAATCATCAATTTATACAATATAGTCACTGGGCTAGAGCTGTAAGTATATGGGAAAGTGCCATGTTATGGGTGGGCTAGGTAGTGGCGCTGTCTTTTGGGGAAACTGCACTTAAGACACAAGGCTTTATTTAGGTGTGGTTGAGGCAAGCTATTACTAATGATGGATTTATTCCAGATGGTGACCTGTGAGAACTGAAAATTGTGTGACTGAGGCTGCTGATGTAGCCTTTGAAAAGTTTATAGTTAGCCCCAGAGATAAACACATTGAAGCCAAAAATGTATTTTTAATGCTGCTGTACAAATGTATGTAGCTTTGGCTGGATGTCAATTTTACTAGATCAAGAGGCACATCATCTTATAATCATGATGCATAAAAGAAAAATAAATGCTACATACTCAGGAAAGAGGAGGTTATAGAAAATTAATTGATGGATATTTTTTTTCATATAGTTGATGAAGAAGGTTATTTCTTGGTACTTGTAGCTAAAAGAACCGCCATGATGGAGAGGTTGCTTCACATAGGAGAGTAGGCTAGGTTGCTCTGCAGCAACAACAAGCTACCCTGCTCTCTACCACCCAGATCTTGCCACGGAGGAGCAAATGGGTCAATTAGCTGCCTGAGCAGGAATAAATAGGCTGTAGGTCTCTTACTTAGCATGGGGATGTCCATCTCTTACTCTCACAGAACAAACGGGCCTGTTAGGCATGGCAACGAAGTTAAAAAAAATAGCTCCAGCCTGTCACAGAAGGTTTTAACAATATGTCTAAAGCATTTGAATCTGAATTAAAGCACTACTGTCTTAAAGAACCTACACTCTTCTGGGATTGTATCAACTTGAGTCACATAGTTTTTATTGTTACAGTGTCAGTGGTGTAGCAGGCAGCACACTTGCCTTTGGTGCAGAAGGCTGTGGGTTCTGTTCCCATACTAGATATATGGATTGCCGCCAGTGTAGTGCAGCATAAAGGGAGGGCAGCACCCCTGAGTGTGCCATCCTTTGGATGAGACATTAAACTAGGATCCTATCTGCTTGAACTGGTGGTAGCTCAGGTCGATGTAAATGATCCCACGGCACCCATCAAAAAGGAAATAAATAAATAAAAGTAGGGGAAGTTCTTCCATGTCTTGTCCAAATTTCCCCATGTGGTATAAATACCACCTTGGATCTCCACTTGAATAGAGGCCACTGCCCTAGTAGAACTAACAAAGGTGAAATTAAATAAATTCATTAATTAAATAAAAAGAAAATCAAACACTTGGAAATATTATTCCTATCTTCATGGTATTTTGTTCTTTGCTTGTTTTTCTTAAATATTTGATATCTTTATTAACTCTATTCATCTTTTTATCTGGGCATTTATATTTTAGTATTTGTAGTAATCACATAATTATCCGGACCTTTTACAAAATAACAACTATGCTGTTGATTTAAAAAAAAATATTCTCTCCACGAACATCATCCAGATTTATCAGTGGTTTTCTAAGCATATAAAAAACTGAGCTATCCTTCTGAACATACAAAAAAAACTGAGCTATGCTTCTCAACATACAAAAAGCCTTAATAAGTAAACTTACACTGATTAACTGAAGTTCTTCTTAGGCATCTTGTTGAAATAGTTTCATAATTTAAATATCTTCATTCTTGGTTAGGATTCCTATTTGTCTTTTCTCATCATACTGACTATATTGGATCAAGACAAATGTTTGCCTCCGTAGTGTGCATTACCAAAAATGTGGTAATGTCAATGGACAAATCTATTTATGTATTTAGCACGTCCAAGATGACAGTGCCTTGGAGAATTCCTTTTACTCCAAGATACAGCAACCTATTTATATAACTATGGGGTGCATGTGGTACAGAAAATCATGATAATAACTGCTAGCCACCCCAGCATTTACAGAGGTGTATCCATGCAGTGTGGACCCTCACTACATAATTTAAGTATGCATACCTCTTTTATGAGTTGTCCCAGGGAATGAGCTCTACTGAAAATGTCAAGTCCCTCATGCATTATGCTAGGCCTTCTGTGTGTGGTAGAATACAGTCAGAAGACAGTCACATCACTACAATCAGTGAAGTAAACAAAACATTAAGATATCTTACATGGAATACATATCTGCATATACAGCATATAATATGTGATGTGCCAAACCTACTATACAAACCACATACTTAGTGTGGTACCCAATGATATGCCTTTTATGTCTTGAATTTCAGCAAACTTAAGAGTGCATCAGATCCAGTCCTTGTAAGGCACCTATGTAGTTACTAATGCAGATTAAGTTGTATGTTCAAATCACAAACCATTTTTTCTGCATTATTAAATGGAGAGTCAGTAACAGGCTGATTATCAACCCAAGTAAATATTTTGTCGTGATACTTGCTACACCACAAAAGTTATGTAAGCTTCCACAACTGTTGCCAACAAATAACCTCCAGAATGCCATTCTTAATGTCCCTAAGCAAAATACTGTGATCTATTTTCAGATCCCGCATTAAACTTTTTCAAAACACACTGAAAAATCATTACCAAAGTATTAAAGTTGCTGAAACTATGCTACAAGATATCTGATCTTCTATCACTAGTGATGAGACATGTCCTTGCAAGATGCATCCTGTTTCCAAACTGGACTATGGTCTCCTATTACTAGCCCTTCACTCCAGCAACAAAATATGTACAAACTTCAAAATGTTGAAAATAAACTCATTAGCTTGTCCTTCTAGTAGGTACTTGTAAACACCATTGTGATCTGCCTCAAGACTTTAACAGGCTTATCCATACAGCATAGGGCTATCTTTCTTCTAAGAGCAATAATATTTAAAATTACTAACCTCCACTGAGAATAAAATTCCCAGTGACACAGCAAACATATCCACTGAGGGGCAGCCAAGAAGAAATCTCTATGATTGGACCATGTTTTAAAAACCATGGTAGATGAAAAAAAGCCCTTCTGCAATGCAGCATGGAATCATCTCTCAACAGATGTTAGGAAACAGCAATAACATCAGAGATCTTACAAACTGAAAGAAAATCTTATTAAAGATGCAAAATGCAAGTGTTTTCAGGATAATAGTTAATACACTGTTTTATGCAGGCATACTCTATCTTAATTCTATGAACAAACAAAGGATATACATTTGGTTATACCTTATTTGCATTTGCAGAATATTGTATATTTGAACTTTTACTGTTTGTCTTAATATAGATATTTTGAATTGGTGTTTCATTATACTTTGTGTTTGCACTACTGTTTCTTTTACTTATTTGTGCTTTGGTAATATTGTACTTTGCATTGTACTAATCTTTCTTTAATGCATTTGTAGACTTGCTCATATGAGCCTGGGTCATGGCTGAAAACGATCAAATAACCAGCCCACTCACCTGATTAATAAATAGTAAAATAAATAAACAAATCAACAAGTGTTAATAAGGTTTATAGTGGCTCCATTTAGCTAAATGCTCCAATTAAGTGCATGCTTTTTGACTTAAGATCTACAACAAGTGCATGTATGCTTGTAGCTTATAACACAACAGCCTGCTGCCACTTGCACTAAATGACAAGTGCCTTAACTTCCACTAGCCTGATCCTAGTTAATTGCCCAGCTCTTCCACCACCTGACTCACTGGACTAAATTACTCCTGCCAGAACCTTAACTCTAACCCTAAAACTTCCACCCTAACTATACCATTCCCCTCCCAATCCCTAAAGTCCCCAATTACTTATTAAACCTAAAACTCCACTCCCCCCTCCCTAAACCTAAAGTGCCCAATCAATTGCTTTCTAACCCTAAAAGTTCACTTCTGCACCCAAAACCTAAAATTCTCTTCCTGCTCCCTAACCCTAAAACTTCCTTTCTCCTCCCAAATTCTAAACTCCACTCCCACCTGCTAAACCTAAAGCTCCACCTCCCTAAACTTAAATCACACTTTGAATTGCTGTTTGAAACCCTCATCTAGGGTTGCACCCCACTCTTTCTACCATTTCTTCATGGCTGCTGGACTTACCTTGCTCTAAACTGGTTATTGTATTAGAGATCAACGTAGCAGCACTGCTCTCCCCACACGCCTGCCACTCATTGCCCAAATATGTATTCAAGTTTGAGCACAAGTGGCCATCCATTTGAGCTACAAAATGTCTGTGCCTCTCACTGTAAGATACTGACCTTCAAGTGCCTGGTGTTTGAGTACTTGTAGTAAACCCGTAATCATGTGATATGCAACAAAGCACATACGAGAAATACAGTATGTGTCACATATAGTAATGATGTGATTTCTGCTACTATGTGGTCAACAACAGCCATCACAGCTCCAGCCACACACACACACATACACACACACACACACACACACACACACACACACACACACACACACACACACACACACACACACACACACACACACACACACACACACACACACACACACACACACACACACACACACACACACACACACACACACACACACACACACAAACACACCATTCATTCACTCACTCCATATTATTGATCAACATGATATCCAGTTCAGGATCATTTGAGAGCCAGAACTTCTGTTGCCGCATATAGGGCACAAAGCAGAGAAATTAATCCTAAATGGGGCCATTGCAGGATATGCTCATATACTAACTCATTCACTCGGTCATTCATTGCATTCACATCTAAAGGAATTTTGAAGGATCACCAACTCACCTACTGTATAACTTTGTAAAAGAAACCAAGCTAAAGCACCCATCAAAAAACTTACATAGATATATTGAGGATGTGCAGAGTCAACACAAAAGGCACCCAAACAAGGAACCAAATTAGGGAACCAAGTACTGCAAGGCAACAGTAATAACTGCTGTGCCACTGTGCTGCTCACACCTACAGTATTACAGCAGGTGTAGCAATGTCAAGGATGGCATGCTATGAGCTGCCATATGCATCAGTCTGTGCTGCTCATACCTACAGTATTACAGCAGGTGTAGCAGTGTTACAGTCAGTCCACTATGAGCTTCTGTATGCATCAGTCTGTGCTGCTCACACCTACAGTATTACAGCAGGTATAGCAGTGTTACAGACAGTGCACTATGAGCTGCTGTATACATCAGTCTGTGCTGCTCACACCTACACTATTACAGCAGGTGTAGGAGTGGCTAGATTGGTGCATTATGAGCTGCTTTATGCATCAGAATGCACTGCTGACACCTACATTATTACAGTCAGTATAGCAGCTTTAGTTTAAGGTCAGTATACTATGAGCTGCTGTTTGCATCAGTCTGTGCTGCTCATACCTACACTATAACAGTAGGTATAGCAGCTTTAAGGTCAGTGCACTACAAGCTGCTGTATGCATCAATCTGTGCTGTTCACATCTTCAGTATTACAGTAGGTAGAGCAGTGTCAAGGTCGGCGCACTATGAACTGCCATATGTATCAGTCTGTGCTGCTCACACCTACAGTATTACTATAGGTATACCAGTGTCAAGGTCAGCGCACTATGAGCTGTTGTATGCATCAGTCTGTAGTGCTTAGACCTGCAGTATTACAGTATGTATAGCAGCTTTAAGGTCACTGCACTACAAGCTGCTGTATACATCAGTCTGTGCTGTCACACCTGCAGTATTATAGTAGGTATAGCAGCTTTAAAGTCAACACACTACGAGCTGCTGTATGCATCAGTCTGTGCTGCTCACTTCTGCAGTATTATAGTAGGTATAGCAGCTTTAAGGTCAACACACTACAAACTGCTGTATCCATCAGTCTGTGCTGTTCACACCTGCAGTTTTATAGTAGGTATAGCAACTTTATGGTCACTGCACTATGAGCTATGAGCTGCTGTATGCATCAGTCTGTGCTGCTCACACCTACAGTATTACAGCAGGTGTAGCAGTGTTAAGTGCACTATATGCTGCTGCATGCATCAATCTGAGCTGCTCACACCTACAGTATTACAGCAGGTGTAGCAGTGTTACAGTCAGTGCACTATGAGCTGCTGTATGCATCAGTCTGTGCTGCTCACACCGACAGTATTACAGCAGGTGTAGCAGTGTTAAGGTCAATGCACTGTAAGCGGTTGTATGCATGAATCTGAGCTGCTCACACCTACAGTATTACAGCAGTTGTAGCAGTGTCAAGGTCAGTGCACTACAAGCTGCTGTATGCATCAGTCTGTCCTGTGCACACCTACAGTATTACAGTAGGTATAGTAGTGTCAAGGTCGGCGCACTATGAGCTGTTGTATGCGTCGGTCTGTGCTGCTCAGACCTGCAGTATTACAGTATGTATAGCAGCTTTAAGGTCACTGCGCTACAAGCTGCTGTATGCATCAGTATGTGCTGCTCACATCTATTACAGTAGGTATATCAGCTTTAAGGTCACTGCACTACAAGCTGCTGTATGCATCAGTTTGTGGTTCAGAGACAGGTTGTATTTTACAGGCCTGATTCTGCATACATGAGGACTGTTTGGATTTGCATCTTGTTATTTCTGATGATCTTCAGTACTGGCATCAACAACTTCCTGTACTTTGTGTATTCAGGCCGTATCACCTGAGGTTGTGCAGTTTGTTTTCTCTATCATAGTACAGTGGAATGGGCTGCAATGAGGAGCACACAAATGACATGGCTGTAATGTCAATGTAATGCAACATTTCATATGAAAGTGTATGTTTTTCTGCTCATAATATAATTACATATATGTATGCAGGATAGTTGTTCATAGTATGCAGATTTTTGTTTTCTGTGCTGAATACAAGATACTTAGGTAACATCCATGCAGCTGAGTGATGAAAATGTACAGTGATATCATCTTAGCAGACCTTGAACTGCTCAGACTGGGGCTTACATACGGACATTAACCCTTGTAGCACCATGATTTTGTATGAGTTTGGTGCATGTTTTTGGGGAACTCTTATTCATGCAGCAAATATACAGCCTTGCTGCTTTGCATAATAATGCCACAGAGGTGGTTCCCTTGGTGCAGTGTATTATAATAGCATGTGTACAGGGTTACACCACTGAATACAAGTAGGACTTTTACTTGTTTATGTCTGATCACCAGCTGAATACAGTTCACCACATTTCTGAGCCTCCCCCCTTTTAAATAACTATTAAAATGTGTCTTTCATTTCTTGTGTTTATTACACTTATAGATAGCAGGCTGAAAATATGCTTGTGCAGCATGGGGCATGCCTTTATACCTGAAATAGTTTTCTGTTACTTACAGCAGTGCTAGTATTAACTTCAGACAAGTAGTATTTATACTTCTAGGGGTAGAGATATACAGCTCATAGATATTAACTCTAAGTACATTTCATTGTTCAGTGAGCAGAGCACTCATGTTTCTTTTGTTCTGTACCTGGCTGTAGTAAGAGAACTGCCCGTGAAATGCTTGTGACATATTATTCTCTTTGTAGACACTATCTATACCATGTCATGTATACAGTAACAACTGTCTTATGTAATTACTAAATGTCCTTGCTGTGAAAACATGCCTTGAGGCTAAATTTTCTAGTTCTGTCAGATAGCTCTTTGTAGAAGTGTTAGGCCTATAGCAATGCATTATCTCAAGAATGTAAATAAAGTAACAGTAATGACAAGCCTGCTACTTTATCATCTCCCCTTTACATCTAGCAGCATATTTCTTATGTAAAGTGTCTCCAAAGATCATACAACATCCTTACTTGTATAATTTATTAAAATTAAAATGTATTTACTTTACATAAATCGCATTTTTCACTTAAATATATATATATGTGTGTGTGTGTGTGTGTGTGTATAAATGTCAATTTTGTTTACTGGGAAACTCTAACCAGGCAACAAGTGACCCTTTTTCAGTGAAGGCCCAGGGAAAAATGTTTCATACAAAATAATTATTCTTAATACAATAATAGTTAGACATTAATACAAAAAGAAGGAAACATTCTACACAAATACAAAATGCTAAAACATGTTAGTACTAGGCTAACAGCCCTTGTGAGACTCAAACCCTGCACCTTGTGTTTATAAGGCAACCATCTGAACCTTTAGACCACCCTCCCCACCTGAAAAGTGACAGTTCTATACATGAAGCATAAAAACAGATTAAACAAAATCTGAAGGAATTCAAGTTGATCTGATTGCAAGGTTTTGTACAATAAGTACAAATGTTTTAATTGTGGAATTGTTACATGAAGAGGGCATAAGATTATGATGTAAAACAGTGAGATGAATATGGGAGTAAAAATAAACAAGGCAGAGAAAGAGGGGATGAGATTAATAGGAAAAGAAAGAAGAAAGTGTTCGTTCAATGAATTCAGAGAATAACTACAAATAAAGGACTAAATTCAGCAGTTGGAGTAGGTATACCTGCAGACAGGCAGCATACCTCCAACTGTCCAGATTTTCACAGATTGTCCAGATTATTGCCTCATATTTTTGGTCTGTTTCTCCTAAAAGTGTGTTTTTCTGGCAAATTGTTGAGGATTAAAGTCAGAAAATAATATCAGACATTTGAATTATAGACTTCATACCTTTCAGAAAATCCATGCTAATGAAAAATATGTTCTATCAACTTTCTAGTTTGTAAGTGCAATATTTAAAAGCGTCCCAATTTTTGTGTCTTTGTACCCCCCATTATTTACGGCTTTTCCAGATTTCTTGCTCTTAGAGGTTGAGATGTGACAGGCAGAGCTGATAACAATATTGGAGTAGGTATACATGCAGACAGGCAGAGCTGGTGGCAGCAATGTGAGTAGATATATCTGCAGACAGGCAGAGCTAATGACAGAGTGTGAGTAGGTATACCTGCAAACAGGCAGAGCTAATGACAAGCAGCATGAGTAGGTATACCTACTGACAGGCAGAGCTGATGACAGCACTTGGTGTAGGTATATGTGCAGACAGGCAGAGCTGATAACAGTGGAGGAGGTATACCTGCAGACAGGCAGAGCTGATGACAGCAGTGTGAGTAGGTATATATGCAGACAAGCAGAGCTGATGACAGCAGTGTGATTAGGTATACCTGCAGACAGGCAGAGCTAATGACAAGCAGTGTGAGTAGGAATACCTGTGGACAGGCAGGATTGATGACAGTAGGTAGAAAAACAGGTGACAGGAAACCTAATTTGGGAATGCCCTGGAGGAGAGGCGCAGATTCACAGCCATGTGCCTTTGAGGTGAAGCTTCAATTGTATTTCGGAAGAGTGAAGATTTTCTAATTGTCCAAAGGCTAGTCGGAGGGGGGGGGTAGAGTTCCATAATTTGGCTATATAGTTAGATTACGAAGCATCTCCAGTATTATTGTAAGATTTGGTAGTAGAAAGGAAGCATTTTTCCTTTGAGTGGAGCTGTTTGCTTTGGTAGTACCAGTGGAGAAGATTATTTAGAGATGGATCCTTTTCAGGTATATATGTACTGCTACTAATTGTAAGAAGATAAGGTGGGTGGGAAGCTCCAACCAGTTTAACTTTTTGAGGTCAGTGCAGGGATGGAATTTATTTGGGATATTGGCAGCAAATTGTGTTATTTTGTTGTGACATTCCTCTAGTTTAGTTAGCTGGGTGAGCTGTACATTTGTGAAAATGGGATATGCATAGAGAAGATTTGAGAACAACTAGGCAGAGACAGCTGTTTTCCTGTTCTGTTTCATTACAAATGATTTGACTCTGTAGAGCAGTCCCAGGTGTTTATTATTATTATTATTATTATTATTATTATTATTATTATTATTATTATTATTATTATTATTATTATTATGTTGCTGTTGTATTTAATCTTGTATTATTGGCAGGTGTACACAGTAATAGAGTAGAGTTTGTTATTGTATGAATTGGTGTACAGTAATAGAGATGAGTTTGTTATTGTATGAATATGTCTTAGGTGTAAACGAATATTGTTTTTTTTTCATGTTAAATAGCAGTTTTGTATTACATGCTACAGTCAACTGTCAACTGTCTACTGTCTGTCTCACCAATTTATCTAATAATAGTGACAACTTTTATTCTTATTAACTTAGTGATCTGCCATTTTGTTTATACATGTCACGCCTATACAGGGATCATACATTAAATGCAAAGGAAATGATCTTAATTATTGTTTCATTCTAGTCTTTTCCCATTATGCTTGTTTTAGTTGTATCTGAAAACAAGCAATTACTACCTATAATGCTGTTTGCTAGACACTAAATAAACTGTACAAACAATGCAGGTTTCTATATACAATCACCCGTTACCCACATATCTCATTAAAATATAGTGTACTCTTTCATATTGACATCGCATGTAGGATATTAATAGTACTTTATTAGTATCACTATTGCTGTATTCTCTTCAACAATGAAATGAAGGTTGTAGTTTATAAATTGTGTAATACACAGCAGGCATTTGCATGGTAGTAGCAATGTGGTTGGTGCTGCTAATTAATAGTCACATGATGTATTATGGCATGGCAACCTGCACTGCCCATCATGCTGTACATAGATATGACTGTATAAACAGATGCTGAGCAGGCAAATGAGGGAACAGTGAGACGTAAATGAAAAGAATGGAAAATCATGTCATGATCCATAGACATAGCTGTTCCCACTGTCTCAGCTTTCTGTGTTCCTTTATACAAAGCTTAGGCACATGGGAAATATTGTCATTGTAGTTTAAAGTAATGCCTGGAGTAGCAATAGGTTTTGCTCACCAACACTTCATTACCGTAGCCACTCCCAAATGCAGATGTGTTGTGCATTGCTGCAGACCATGGGGAAAGAAACACTATATGCAGTGGCTCACACATCAGAACGTTAGGGATGAGCAGATAGATAGTGGTGCACATTTGGGTAAATAATGCAGATTCTGCTCAAAATGAATTACCCATATGCTGAAACTCTGGGAATGTGTGTTTTTCCTGTCAGTATGAGTGTTCTTGTTCTAACATTAGAACTTTCTTAAGGTTAAAAATGTCGGATTATTGGTGTGCATTCAATATTTTTCAACAAGTCATCCCATTAATTATTACATTAGAAGAAGAACACATCCATCTACCTACTTAACAGAATAAACTACTTTAAACTTCAACAAGACATCTCTATTCCTGCCACAGGGAGGGCATCAGAGAGAGAGAGACTCTCACAGATCTGCTAGCCAAAGTGATTTTATCTGGACTAATCCTTTGTATTCTGTTTTTTGTTAGCCCTGTCATCCTTTTGATCACAGGTGGGATATTAGGCCTGACCCGAGCTTTCTGGATTACCTCATTCTCTCTTTATATGTTGAAAAAGGGGCTTCTATATCCCCATGTATGTACTCTGCCTTTCCACTACCCTACTTGCATTTGCCTATGAGTCCACCTTGAGTGTGTTCCATCTGCTGACTCTTATTCCTGCTGTATCCCTTTTTCCATTTCATTTTGTTGCTGATAACTGTGGCCATATGACTTTGGCCACTCACAAGACTTAGGAAGAAAGATTACTTGCTCTGCCTTGTAGCAGTTGGTGAAACATAGACTATGCATGTTTTACTGGTGCACTGCTGAGTTCTTAGATACCTATGTACATCTTCCATATAACCAACACAAGCCTTCCAGTAGCAGGTGAGCTATCAATGGATATCTTTGCTTCTGATGCCAAGCTTGCTGTGCTCTGCAGAGTAATGTGAGAATGGTGAATTTTGGTGCAGTAGCTGGATTGTAACATTGCTCAGTAATTCTGAGTTGAGCATCTGCACAGCACCTATTTATAACTTCAGCCTACGTGCTCTTCAGGCAGGGATGAATTTAACAAGAAAGCAAATTGTAGTAATTCTAAACAAGTTTTTAATCTGATGTTCTCACTTTCTACCTTATTCAATTGAAACCATTTGTTATTCATCTTAGAATGTGTCGTAATAAGCAAGATGTATAAAATATAAATGCATTTCTTTTGCTTTTTGATCAAATTAGTAGACCATGAAGGAGCCATACTAGATAGAGTATTTGATATTGTCTCCAACAAAAAGTAATCATTAGGGTATTGACCGACATTATTGTAAATCAGACACACCTCTCATTCCTTTAAGCTAAGTAATTGCCACAGTTTATTTCTTACTAGAACAGTAGTAAAGTAAAAGGTCATCTATTTCTATAAATGATTACTGTAGATAGCATCCAGTGTGAGGACGAGAGATATTAAATTGGGAGAGGCCTGCTGTTTATTCTAACAACCAGTCAGGCATTTCGGTATATAATAACAGGATTTCCTACAAGACAGATACACAAACAAACGATTATGCAAAGAATAATAGATTGTATGACCTTTTGAAAAATACTGAATGCACACCAATAGTCTGACATATTTAACCTTAAGGAAGTTAAGTTATGCACTGGTTTAGGAACTCCTTTGTTTGATGTAATGACTAGCTGGCTGTTATGACAAAGATAATTGTTGTCCATTTCAGAAGGAAAATAGCAAAAAGTAGTTCTAGCGCATTAACAATTGCTGTTGCCATTGAAATCTTCCTCACTTAATTATGGAAGGGAAAATTGAAAAACTTTTGAAATTAGACAGATTTTTTAAAGTCAGGAGTCATTAGGACTGAAAGAGGGAAGATCTGTGCCTTTGATTACCAGATAACAGAAAAAAAAAGGTTTGTGACTCTAAGTAAGTCACTTAACCAGACACAGCCCCTGGGCTGAGTGTGAAAATGGTCCATGGATATCAGTGCTCAACCCCAGAAAACAAATAAATAATGATCTGACTATAAAAAATGTCACAGAATTACAAACTCAACAGTTGGCGTTTCACTACAAAACACTGAAAGAAATGAATGAATGACTAGAAGAAACAGAAGAATAGAAGCAGCGTGTTTCACATGAAGAATTTATTCGCAGTGGTACAGCCGTTTTGAGTTGCTTCTCCAGAGTATTGATTCTCCCTTTCTAGCTGCAGTACCTTTTTTGCGGAGTCTGTATGTCCTCCCAGAATCCATGGGGATTTTCACCATTATTGCTAGTTTCCTCCCACATCCAAAAGACATGCTAATAAGTGAACTGGTGATACATGAACTGCACATAGGAGCACGTGCAGTGTCTGTGTAGGTACGCCCCTTAATGGGTTGGCCAAAAACTGGTTCTCTGCCTTTCCTACCATTAACTGTCAGGATAGGCTCCAGCTCAGCTGGGATCCTGCATAAGATAAAGCAGGTATTATAAAATGAATGACTCAGTTTGTTGTTAATCAGTCACTGGTACAGTAGGAGAATCCATATTGCTGCTGCATTTTGTATGCTTACAGCAGTGTATATGTTCCCGCGGTAGTGGTGCTGCGGTAGCGTTGTC